>NW_028222247.1:7500-22500 GCF_056783735.1 Eptatretus burgeri
TTCAAGTTGATGAACTGGATTCAAACCTCTTATCTATTGAGGTAAGATTTTTTATTTTCCTATTTTCAAACTTTGATTGAAGCATACTCATTTAATAATTAAATAACTTAATTAATACATTATTATTTTCTCTCACAGGAAATTGTGTCTGAAATACGAAATGAAAATACTGCTTTTGCTTCAACTTGGGGGGAAATTGTTGGCTTGGTTGAAGACCTTGAGTGGGATGACTTTGGTGTTCCTTGGAACTCTCTGTCTTCTATGGAACTAAACCTTCAAGTTGATGAACTGGATTCAAACCTCTTATCTATTGAGGTAAGATTTTTTATTTTCCTATTTTCAAACTTTGATTGAAGCATACTCATTTAATAATTAAATAACTTAATTAATACATTATTATTTTCTCTCACAGGAAATTGTGTCTGAAATACGAAATGAAAATACTGCTTTTGCTACAACTTGGGGCGAAATTGTTGGCTTGGTTGAAGACCTTATGAGCGACCAAGACCCACAGAACGAGTTCGTCCTTGATGACCCAACCAAAGAGTTATACCTTGGAGACCAGCAAAATCCTGAAAAAGAGTTTTACAGCAATAGTACTCATTGTGAGTTATCAAGACAATACCCACTGAACAAGTTATATGTTGATGAGCCAGAATACAAGTTTTACCTTGGAGACTCACAAATTTTGAAAAAATCAAGAAATGAGTTCTGCCTTGATGGTTTAAATAACTACCTTGGAGACTCAGGAAAAGGGTTCTGCCAAGATGGTTCTAAATATGGGGCCTACCTTGGAGACTCACAAATTTTGAAAAAATCAGTAAATGAGTTCTGCCTTGATGGTTTAAATAACTACCTTGGAGACTCAGGAAAAGGGTTCTGCCAAGATGGTTCTAAATATGGGGCCTACCTTGGAGACTCACAAATTTTGAAAAATCAGTAAATGAGTTCTGCCTTGATGGTTTAAATAACTACCTTGGAGACTCAGGAAAAGGGTTCTGCCAAGATGGTTCTAAATATGGGGCCTACCTTGGAGACTCACAAATTTTGAAAAAATCAGTAAATGAGTTCTGCCTTGATGGTTTAAATAACTACCTTGGAGACTCAGGAAAAGGGTTCTGCCAAGATGGTTCTAAATATGGGGCCCACCTTGGAGACTCACAAATTTTGAAAAAATCAGTAAATGAGTTCTGCCTTGATGGTTTAAATAACTACCTTGGAGACTCAGGAAAAGGGTTCTGCCAAGATGGTTCTAAATATGGGGCCTACCTTGGAGACTCACAAATTTTGAAAAAAATCAGTAAATGAGTTCTGCCTTGATGGTTTAAATAACTACCTTGGAGACTCAGGAAAAGGGTTCTGCCAAGATGGTTCTAAATATGGGTCCTACCTTGGAGACTCACAAATTTTGAAAAAATCAGTAAATGAGTTATCCTTAAGAGACTTTGTAAGTTGGTTTTACTTTGAATACTTGAAATGTGGGTTCTGGATTGATAACTCACAATGTGATACATATCTTGGAAACTCAACGGGAATGTGGTTATACCTTGAAGACTTGGAAAGTTGGGTTTATGTTGGACACTTGAAACTTTTTTGGGGGCTTTTATTTATTTATTTATTTATTTATTATTATTATTATTTTATTTATTTATATTTTAGAGACTTTTGGAGTTGCTATCACTCTTTGGGATCTAAGCCTATCGATGTAGTTCTTTGTCGGATGGTGCTTGATGGGAGCAAGATCAAGAAAGTTCTGGGAAGAAAGTGCAGGCTTACTCCCTCTTTCTACGTCATCAAACCTGAAAGCCTTAAAAGACAGAATTGGAAGAAGAGAAAAAAAAACAAAAACGTAAAATATTTATATATATATATATATATATATATATATATATATATATATATATATATATATATATATATATATATATGTATATATATATGTATATATATATATATATATATATATATATATATATATATATATATATATAGGTGGAAATCTCATTTTGAAAAAGACTGTGTTGGGTGAGGATTGAGTTGGGGTTGAGATTTTGAATGTGAGGGTTGGGGTTGAGATTTTGAATGTGAGGGTTGGGACACACACACACATACACATCAACAAACAAAAGTTAAGCCTTGACTATTCAGTTGAGGATTCTGTGTTTGGGGTTCACAGATGTAAGAACGTCCACCCCTTGACACACATTATATACTGTTATACACCTCGGACTTGGCCCTCGAGTGTCCACAAAGGTGCATTATCTGCTTAGTTTTGTCTTTTGTAATTCCTGTGAATAAAATGAACCTAAAATCTCTTCCCCTTCCAAATCATATATTTTATAAGTCCAAGGAACTGTATCTATTACATCAACAATTTTAAAAAGTTCTTTCGTCCATCGTTCAGTAAAACCCTTTTCAAAATGAGATTTCCACCTATATATTCTTACGATATCACCAACTTTGAACTTAGGTTTTCTGACATTAATCTCTTTTTCATATTTTAATTTTGTAAATGTTTCTGATGGCTTCATATTCGTTGATGTGTGAATCGTGTAATTATACTTATCCACAATATCCTGAATAAAAGATGACCATTGTTGTGAACCGAGTTGTGTGAATTTTTTATATAGTCTCTCTTTTAAGGTACGATTAAAACGTTCAACAACAACTGCCTTCCCTTCATTAAAGGTACTGTATAATGTAATACTGTTATTTTTTAGAAAATTCATAAATGTCTTGTTATAAAACTCTCTACCCTCATCAGTCCACAATTTCTTAGGTTTTCTCTTACTTTTATTAAATATCTGTTGAAAAGCTAACATAAGAGTATTACCTGTTTTGTTTTTTAAAGGGACAACCCACGCATATCTACTCCTCAAATCAATAACGGTTAAAGCATACTTGTACCCCTTATCATTATTGAGTTCAATCAAATCAGCAGACCAGATATAATCAACTTCCTTGGAATAAACTTTCCTTCTCTGAAACTTTGTGAATATTGGTTTATGTAATTCATCAGCTAATTGCTCTTCAGTCTTAATGGCATCATTAGAGCCTATAAGTTTTTTGAATTTCCAAGTCCAAGTTTCAATTTAGCACTAATCATCTTCTTCACGATGAACCTATCAACTTTTTCTCTCAAGGTTGGATTTTGTATCAGAGACAAATTATACAACATTTCTCTATCGGCTTCATGCTTTTCTTCCAACGTTGTGGTATTCCCATAATCAATATCGTGTCTCATGCACACTTCATCAACTCTATTGATTGGTTTACTCCAGGATTTAGGATTGTTTGCCTCATCTAATCTTTTATCCAAGTTTGTGCCTGGACCACAGAAAGAATACCCTGGAAGATGTAATTCCCCTGGTATTCCAGTAGTTGTAAATTTAATTCCTGATAAAAACTTTTGTATATCTCCTCCGAGTTTGTGTTTGGAGATAAATTGATTTTTTTTTGAACCACACACCGAACATATACCTTTTTGTATAACCCTGTTATTTTTACTTTTAATATATGAAATATTTTTAGTATTAGTTTTCTTTTACATTTGAGACAATAACTCATTTATTTATGAGAAAAATTTCTGCAGAGTGCAAAAACCTTTTTAGTTTCCAACATGCACATTTGAATCTTAATTTTTAAAACATAAAGAATCCTTAGAAATGCCTTCACTCTCTCCTCCATTTATTTAAGAAAAAACTTGAATTAAAATGAATAGCTTGACGATGCTAATAGTTTTGTTGAAAGTATTGCAAATAGACTTGTTAATTCTTTGTATTCCTTCCTGGTGGGTTGAGTTATTTTCTGTAATACCTCTATTCTTTTTTGAATCTCACTGGTTTCCATACTATAATATTTATTTATTCTCTCTCTTTCCTCCCTCTCCCTCTCCTCCCTCTCTCTTCTCTTTTTCCTCCTTCTCTTTCTTCTCCCTCTCTCTCTTCTCTCTTTCCTCCCTCTCTCTATTCTCTCTTTCCTCCTTCTCTCTCTCCTCCTTCTCCTTTTCCTCCTCTTCCCTCTCTTCTTCAACTCCTTCCTCATCCCTTACTATACTTGAATCGTTTACACCCCATAGAATATTATACATATATTCATCAGGATTTCTTGTTATTCCTGTATCCAAAATATTTTTTTTTACAACAGGAAACCAATAAAATTTCTTTTGAATTTCTAAAAGAGCCTTACCTTTTCTTAACCTTATAATTTTTTCATTATTTAACATTCTAATTAAATCTAAAGTTGTCGGTTTATCAACATCAGCATAATGCCAATCTTTTATTGAAAATACCTCATTCTTATGTTGTAGAACATATTTATTAAAATACCGAATACCCTTTTCTTGAAGGTATGCTTGGACACAGAAATGATAATTTTCTTGAAGCCTTCTTGCTGTCATTTATGTATTAGAAATATATGTTAGAATAATATTATGGCACGAAACACCTCCCCATCTTCCCATAGTTAAATCATTTTGTATTTCCTTACTTATTATATATAATCCTGTTTTTTCTGTTTTCATGAGATAAACAAGGGCAAAACCATTATTATATTTACCCTTATTAAATTCTTTTATTTGTTGTTTTCTAATCGTAGCCCCACAAAACTCATTCTCGATACCAAGTGGATAATATTCTTCCTTACGAGACTGATTTAATTGTTCCAGGTCTTCGAGGTTAATTTTAAATGACCAATTATACCCTAAATCATTCATATCATACCCCCATTGTTCTATTCTCATACAAACGATACGCCCTTCTTTATAAAAATTTATTTTAATTCGAACTGTGAATTCTGTATGACCTGGAGATAATATCAACACTTCTGTATCTTTAGAATACACAGCCGTTTTATTTAAGTATATATATTGTGATAAATCGCTTAATCTCACCAAGTCATTCGCGTCAGTCGGGCTTGGATAATTTTTTAATTTATAAGCATTTTTCATGTTAATATTTTTGTTTATATTATATTTATGTCGTTCAGCCTGTGCCTTTGTGTAATAATTTGATAAATCAATATCCAGTTCTTGAGATACACCAAAGATAGAACCATCTTTACCAACATAAGTCATTTATATTAGATTAAAAATAATATCATAAAATTTTTTATTTTTGTTGAGTTGAAATAACACATATAGACATAATTGACCACAACACTTGGAATTTAATTCTTGGACTTGAAATGTTTGATAAACACCATTCTGTAAGAATTTTATGACTTCAACAGGTGGTGGAAGACCAAAACTATCAAAATAATATTTGTCTTGACTATTAAAAATACAAACCCAATGAGAACCGTTCCCATCATTATCTTCTAAGTTCATAATAATATTCTTTGTATGTTTCGACACATTTGTTAATTCATCTCTCATACAAATAACCACATTATGAATTTTTAATTTCTTACAATATTTGGCAAGTTGTAAATTTGATGTTGTATTCTTTCCAAATTCTTTCAACCACTCATCAATGCTCATTTATTTATTAGAAAGATATAATCCATTACCTCTTTTCGTTAATTTTACACCTGCTTGTGCTATAGAAGAAAGCATATCTCCAACTAACAATCTCGCTTTATCAGGCAGACCTTCAAGTTTTTCAGCAAAATCTACAATTACACCACTTCCACTAATTTGTTTCTCCAACTCTTTGTTATGTCTTTCCAATTCTTTTTGAGCCTGGAGTTGAGCCTTCCTTTCGTTGGCAGTTTTGACCGCTGTTGAAATACCACCCGTCAATGCTCCAACCGCACTTAAACCAGCAAATAAAGGAATTAGAAATGGGAGAAATCCTCCACTCGTCTCTCTTATTGAATATTTTTTCAACATTGGTTTTGTCATTTTAATTTTAAGTGAGCCAGTGTCATTCAAGATTTTAACCTGTTCTCTTGTGAGCAAAACATCAATTCTTACTGCTCCTTTTCTCTGAATTGTATTAACGTTAATCGTACAAGGCTTTTGATTTTGAACACAAGATGATAGTTTATGAAGATTGATTTGATTAACATATACCCCAGTTGGTACTTTGCCACTCATTTATTTAACAAAAAATTATGTGAGACTAATCATCACACCATTATCTGTATTAATCTGCAATTCTGTTTCTTCCAAAAGCAAACAATATGTATCAACTTCTTCACTCTCTCCTCTTTCAATGTATAGGGAAGTATCCACTCGATTAGACTTTATAGTTTCTTTTTGAGCGCTCAGGTCAAACGTATAGATTGTATACAAACTTTTAAATGCTGTCATATCTAAAATAGGTTCTTTATTTCCATTACTTTCACACACCTTTTGGTAAGACTTGTATGCTTCAGCAAAATCATTTTTTTCCCAATTAATTTCCAATCTATCTCGTGGATAAAATGTTCCATCTAGAGAAACGCGAAGTTGTTTCACCTTAGCATTATCACTCAATGCATTATTCTTATCAGTCGCAGTATCACCATCTGGCTTTTTAAAAATCATCCACAGATATCGTGGCTTTCCTTCCAGAACACCCAAATTCCACGTGTAAGTAGTTTGATTGAGTTTAACGTGTTGACATCTTCTTTTGAGGTATGATACACTGAGTGGTTTCTTTGAGTTAAGTCTTCGATTCAACATCTCTTCTGTTTTAAGATTAGGAGTATATTCACTGATATACCAACTCATCTCCTCAATTACAAATTTATTCTGATCACCAAAAGCATTACCAACACCAAAAAGCAATCTATTTTCATTATCATTCCTTTGTAGTTGAAATCTAATTTTAAGACCATACAGAACTTTATCATAATCACAAAATCCAAATATACCTTTAAGAGGAACTGCCACAGTAAAACTATTTTCTGCTTTTGTATCATCATTATACATTCCTTTCCTGTGAATATATCCAGGGTCTGTGTTTGTTCCCGTTGACATATCAGGAATAAAACCTTCGACAGACCCCTTTCCCATTCTATCACTGAATGTATAGAGTGTAAATTTCATCATTTCAGATACAGCAGAGACATAATCAACCGCTTCAACTTCTTGTGTTCCAATATACAATCGCACACTATCAAACATTTTCCAGAAGAAATCATTTACAAGTGTAGCGTTTGTGTTATTCCCAGCCTTAGTGAATTTAAATTTACACAACAAGAAACTTTCGGAGAGATTCAAATAGGTTTGTTGATTATTTATTTCAAAACTTTTTGTACCATTTGTATTCCAGTCTGTTCCAGTTATTGCATTTACCTTGAAGTAATCTTCTTTTTTAGTGGAGTTTGAGATAATAATAGTATCATTCAAATCATAGATACTATCAATTGCTTCCATACTTGTATTTATTTAGGAAAAAAGATGTTAAAACTTTTGAAACCCTGATCCAAGTATTTGAATTATTTTCTGTCGTTCTTGGGGGACAACTGAGTTTTACCTTTCTTAATTTCTTTTATTGCTTGTAATTTATGAGATTCTTTCTGAGCATCTTTTATACTCTTTACAGCACCTGCTACATTTCCCACAGCAGAAGCAGTTGAACCAATTAGGTCTTTATGTTTAAGAATAGTTGAACCAATACCCATGAGAGTATCAATTATCCCATCTCCTCTAAATTGATGTCCAACACCCCTTTGTCTCTTAGGTTTATAGTATCCTCTACCAAGATACATACCTTCACCCTTGTAGTACGGGGAAAGGAACATCCCATCCCCTGTAATTATTTTATATTTTCCCAACTCGTGCTTCCTCACAATAACCATCGTATTTATTTATTGAAAAACTTCACGTAGGTGAATTCTGATGGATATAACTTCTCCATTAAAAGAGATCACACGATTATCTTGGTCGGTTATCCTAAAATTTACTCTGTGTATGGTTTTTCCTGACACAGGTAGATAAACCAAATTTTTAGGCTCCATATTGAATTTATAACCAATTGGGGTTGAGTATGCGCTGAATGAAAATATTGTATTTGTTTTTAATCCATCATTATAAGCACCATCAATCAAATCACAGTGAATTAACACCGAATTTATTCCTGAGGATATTTGAATGACATTATCACTGTAAAACGTCCCATTAGTTTCAATCTTTTTGAGGAGAAACCTAATAACTCTCTAAATGAATTATCAATTGTGAAATCAACCTTGTAGTTATTTTTAACTTTAATCGTTGATTTTGAAGTATGTTTTTGAATGTTTATAACAATATTTTTTGGTTCATCACCCTGTTCTTTCATAAGACGAGCAATTTCGAAGATATTTGAGAAATCTCGTATGCTCCGGGTGAGACTGTTATCGTTTTGTATCCACTTCCCGGATTATAACTAAACTTGTCATTTTTCTCGGTTATATTAAATAAGGTATTATAAGTCTCCATGGACAATAAAGATGCCTCATATTCTTTTGTTGTGTCAAGTTGTAGTGGGTATGGGAATGAAGATGTGTGGTCGCTTGTTGTGAAATTAAAACTCAGGATTGTGCTTCTCATCTTATTTAATATGAGATAAAATGTCTTTATATTGAGATTTATTAATTATTTTCATGTTCATCAACTGGTCTAAAATGGCTGATGCTTCATTAAAACAATTGTTATTTCCAGCCTTCTTACTGCCGAACAACAATAACAGTCTATTAACTAATTGCGATGGGTCATTTGGAAGAAAACTAATACTTGAACCAAGGATACTTAAAGCCTGAATAATGTGTTTCTCCTTCTCATTCTTCCTACTTTTACCAGAAAGAATAACCTTATAATTTAGAGTGTTCAGCAAATCAATATATACTCTATCATCATTATTTTCCATATCCAATGGTTTATCAATATACTTTGATTCATCCCTCACAGTTGAACCTTGTCTTCCATCTTTTGTGAGAAGAAACATTAATCTCGGAGTTAGTTTAACAGGGGGTTGAGCAGAACTTAAGAACCTTAATTCATCATTAAATATCAATACCTTTTCTTGAACAAGAAGAAATATTGCTGGTTGTTCTGTTGGAATGAGTCCTGCTTTGGTTTTTGAATCCGCTGAATATTCATTGTTTTGAACAGCATTCACAATATAATCAGGGGTTGATTAATCTCTTCCAGTTGTTGAAATAAACCTTCATCATCATATTCTAATTCTCCTAAATGCTCTAATTCTTCCTCCGTCATTTGACTGAAATCTTTTAACATTTGAAGCTTTCTAGGAGTATATTCTACTGTGGGAACTGTGGAAACATCTTTCATTTTTTCTTGGGAAGTTTTTAAAAGTGGTTTAAAAAATTTCTCTTGTTTTTTTCAAATGCTTCTTCGCCCGTTAGTTTCTGTCTGCGTTTCTTCTTTATGTCTTCCTGTTGTTTTACAACTTTTGAAACCAACTCTTGATGTTCCTTAAATCTTCTTGCTCTTTCTTTTGTATCCATTTATTTATTGTAAAATATCATTTAATGAATTGTAAAGATCAACAGGGAAATTTTCCTTTTCTTCATCATTCAAGTAGATGTGTTCAAATAAATCCTTTTCTTTAAATATTTCATCAAATTCTTTATTAACATTAATACGAGTTGTAATTTCTTCTTCACTAATCCTTGCATCTCTGCTTTTCATACGTTTGTGTTGAGTTTCTTCATCAACATCAAAACCGAATGATAAAATCTTCACTCCGCCTCAGATATTTAATAATTTGTCTCGTTCCTTCTGGATTAGTTTCTAATATCCCAACACCACCAGATTTTAGTTTCTTTAACTCACTCTTACAATGTGAATATTTTGTTGTACCAAGAGAAACCTCCTCAAATATTTGTCCTTCATTCCTCAATCGCATATGTTCCTCCACTGAAATATAGTGATAATCTACACCTTTTACTTCTCCAGGTCTTATTGCTCTAGTTGTTGTTGATACAATGCGTATCACGGGGTGTTTTTTAAGTAAATTTACAATATTCTCATTTGTACTACACAAGAACCTTGATTTATGAAAGTTTTTTCCAGAAGCAGATTTACCCACAAGATTTATAATAATAGTTGTCATTTATATATGTAATTGTTTATAAAACAAAAAATATATCCCTTAATATCTCATCTTGTTTCACAACAATATATTTATATTTTTCAGTCGTGTGCTTCATATAATCCTCAAATTTCTTTTTTCTACATAATGTAGAACAATTATCTCTCCAAAAATTATTGATATCTATTGAATTTAACTTGAATAAAATAAAAGTATTAGCATTGTTTCTGATGGAACGCCGAGGAAGTTGGAAAGTACGATTGACTAAGATAAATACAATTACAAGAAGAATGTCTCCCTCTTGTGTAGTAGCTGTCCATTACCGTTTGGTTTCTCTCATTAACACAATCATCAAAGATAACGAGGTTCTTTTTGATTTCTCCAAATCTTGGGGAGACGGTATATCATCCGTATTATCACTAAGAATACAAGTTATAAGATTTGATTTCTTTTTACATCTCTGTGTATCACAAAATAGTTGAATTATATCTTCAATGTTATAATCATTTAGGTTTTTTTGACGTTTAAATAAACCTATTATATCTTCTTTTGGAAGACCAGCATTAAAACCTTGTGAGAGTAGTTGATACTCTGGTTGAAAACTCGACTTTGTGAAAATTATTAAATTATCATAATCTAAAAAGTTGGGAGTGAGGAGCATTTTTAAAAGTAAGCAGGTTTTTCCACATCCACTTGAACCAACTATGAGACATCTTAATGAATTTGGGAGATTTTTATGGTTGTTAAATTTTATCTTATTTTCCCAAATAGGTAAAAAATCATTCATTTATATATTTGAAAAACAGGTTATTTAATTTATTATTGGCTTTTTTAGAAACTCTATATTTTATCCTAAGTTCAGGTTTAATTTCAAGATAATCCATTATTTTATTTATACAATATCTTGTGTTGATATTTCCCTGAAAATTACATCCATGAATAATATACAACAACAATCCTTTGAACATTTCTCTTATACGTTCAGTTTCTTCCCTTGTAAGGAAAGGTGTGTTATCATCCTCATACTTTACATTCATTTCTCTAATCAATCTTGTAAAGTAATTCATTTTTGGTGTAAATCTAAAAGAATTATTTTCCTTTTTATATTTTTTATTATCATTAATTAGAAGATAATCACAGAATATACATTGTTTATAGGCTTTTGACTCTGTGTTTAATCCCTGTCTTTCACACGCAGGACAATTCTCAAATTTGTCATATGGAGAATCAGGAAAGTCTAGCATATTTATAAAGTAAAACTTTACTTAAACTGAAATTCATCTCTACTTTCAGTTGTATATTACCATCGATATCGATATACTTTTTTTCATTATCAGATTCAACGACAACATTTTTTATATTAAAGGTAATTTTAAAATTATCGTTAACTACTATTGAACGAAATGTCATTTCACCTGATATATTAACATCCTTTATTTCATCAAGATTTACATCTTTAGGGTTGTTGAAAAAAATACAAATTTCTCCTTGCATATTACAGATGGTCTTATCTTTTCTTTCTAAAGCTTCATCCATAAGGTTTTTGTTCTTTGATACTTTTTCTTGTTTCATTGCTTTTTCTAGTTTTGAATATATTACTAGAAGGAGAGGAGAAACTTTTGTTAGAGATACTTTAATTGATGTTCTACCAGGTATACTAAAAGCCCTTCCACTGAAGGAAATTGAAGAACTCATATTATTTACCATAATAGTTTTTATCCAATAGTTGTTATATTTATCTTTGTTCAATTTTACATCCTTGACATATTTCTCAGTATCTTTAACAGATGAAGAGATTGATTGAAACTTGTCTTTTGTGTCTTGAAACATTGTATTTATTAAGTGAAAAAGTTGGAGGATAAAATGTTTTTAAGCACAGATTCACCTATAAATGAAACGAAATTTTCATCAAGAAAATTTTAGTTTTAGCAAAGTTTTATTCTATAAATGTGGTGAATACAACGTACTGCGATGTTTGTAATCACGAATATAAACATTATAGAAAACACCTCCGAACCAACAAACACACATTTAATCTATTTCATCAAATATCTCCTCTTGAGTTGGAAAGAAAACATTGTGATATCTGTTCAAAGGATGTTTTGAAGAGTAGTTATAATCAACATCTTCAATCACAAAAACACAAGAAAAATGAGTTTAAAGTAAAGGGAGACTATTATATTAAAAACACTGATGAGGCATTTAAAGGGCATATAAAAATAAGGATTTTTCAATTTGGAGAACCCGGTCCATCATCAATAGCTGAATCAATTGAAATAGTGAAACCCGATGTTGAAAAATTTATTAAAAAGACATTAAAAGAAATGAAAACTTTAAAGTTTTATATGGGAGTGAAAATGAATATGAAAAGACAAGATGAAGAACAAACTCCTTATATGAGAACAGATCTTCATTTTATAACATCATTTCAAGATTTTTTGAATAGTGGGGTTTATGAAGAACTATCAAGACAAGAGGAGGATGTTGATAATACAGTGGTAGGAAGTGGATTCAATATTAAAAAAATCATCTTTTTAGATATACACATTCTAAAATCAAACCCTCTTAAAGCTTCTTCTTATATTGAATTACCAAAAGAAATAAAACTAAAGAAGGCAGTTGTTAATATTAAGAACAATGATAATAAATGTTTTCTCTGGTCTGTTCTTGCTCACTTACATCCACCAAAATGTAATTCAGAAAGAGTAAAACAATATATGAAATATGAGAATACCTTGGACATTAAAGATTTTAAATTCCCAATGCCATTAACAGATATTCCTAAATTTGAGAAAAAGAATAATCTTTCTATTAATGTATATGGATTAACGGATACAAACAAAGTTCAAATATTAAAAATTTCAAACAACTATAAAAATGAAGAAACACACATTGACCTTTTATATTTTAGTGTTGGAAAGAATTCACATTACACATACATCAATAATTTATCAAGATTAATCTCTTCTCAGGTATTCAGAACAGCAAACAAAATATATCCTTGTAAGCGATGTCTTAATTCATTTCATACAAAAGAACGATTAGAACAACATTCAAAATATTGTAGTAATCATAAATCAGCTGTAATTACAATGCCTAAACCTGGTGAAAAGATTTATTTTGAAGATTATAATAAATCTATCATGCACCCATTTGTGATATACGCTGATTTTGAATGTATCCTTAAAAAGATAAATACTGCTTCTCCTAATCCAAAAGAACCATATACAAATAAATATCAAAAACATATTCCTTGTGGTTTCTGTTATTATATCAAATCATCTGTTGGAGAAAAGTATAACAAACTTGAACATTATCGTGGAAAAAATGCTTCACAAGAGTTTGTAAAACGATTAGAAAAGGATTGTATAAGACTCACTAAATTAATGAAAGAAACAAATGAACCGATGAAATTAACCAAAGAAGAAAAATTAGAATTTAGAATGAACAATATCTGTCATATTTGTGAGGGGGAAATTAAGGAGTCTAAAGTTAGAGACCATTGTCATCTTACTGGTAAATATAGAGGTCCCGCTCATTCCTGTTGTAATCTTAATTATAAATTACCTTCTTTTATTCCAGTCTTTCTTCACAACAGCGCCAACTATGATACACATCTATTTATAAATGAACTTTCAAAAACACCAGGGAATATTTCTGCTATAACAAACACAAGTCAAAAGTATATTTCATTTTCAAAAATGATATTCACAAAACCTTTAACTCGTATTAGGTTTTTAGATTCTTACAAGTTTATGGGAACACCACTAGCCTACCTCGCATCAAATCTAAGCTCCACGGACTCTTTTCCAAATCTTAATTCATTCTTTCCAAAAGAGGAAATTCTCACTCAAGAGGAAATTCAGATTAAAGAGAGAATTCAAAGTAAAGAGGAAACTCTAATTAATGAAGAAATTCTAACTGAAGATGAAATTCTAATTATAAAGAAAATTCAAACTAAAGAGGAAATTCAGATTAAAGATGAAATTCTGATTAAAGAAGGAATTCTTACGAGAGAGGAAATTCAAACAAGGAATGAAATTCAAAGTAAAGAGAAAATTCTTACAAGTAAGGGAATTTATCCTTATGATTATATGGATTCATTTATGGGATTTAAAGAAACACAACTTCCTTCAAAAGAAAGTTTCTATAATAACCTTTATGAAGAAGAGATAAGTGATAAGGAATATAAACACGCACAAGAAATATGGAAAATATTTAAGATAAAGAACCTTGGAGAATATCACGATTTATATCTAAAAACAGATGTTTTATTGTTAGCTGATGTGTTTGAAGCTTTTAGATCACTCTGTCATAATAAAAATTGTTATGGATTAGATCCTGCCCACTATTTCACAGCTCCTGGTTTAGCTTGGAGTGCAATGTTGAAAATGACAAAACAAGATATAGATTTAATCAGTGATGTGGATATGCTTTTGATGATTGAGAAGTCCAAGAGAGGTGGAATATCACAAGTATGTTCAAAAAGATATGCTAAAGCAAATAATAAATATCTTCCAAATTATGATAGTGAAAAAGATAGTAATTATTTGATGTATTTTGATGCTAATAATTTGTATGGATGGGCAATGTCTCAATCTCTGCCTTATGGTAAATTAGAGTGGGTGGAAGAAAAGAATTATGAAAAGGCTTTGATGAATATTGTTATTTCTTCTCAAGAGGAATTGAATGACGAAGAAGAAGGTTATTATTTTGAAGTTGATTTGAGGTACCCGAGTGATCTTCATAATAAGCATAAAGATCTTCCTTTTGCATGTGAGAAAGAAACTCCAAAGAAAGAATGGTTAAGTGATTATCATAAAAGTTTTAATATTAAAGGCAAATCAACAGAAAAGTTATTAACAACATTCTATGATAAAGAGGGATATGTTTTACATCAGAGAAGCTTAAAACAGTTTTTGAGAGAAGGATTGAGAGTAGCTAAAATTCATAGAGTTTTAAAATTTAAACAAAGTCCTTGGGTGAAAAGTATATTCAATTTAATACAGATATGAGAGCAAATACAAAAGTAAAATTT
>NW_028222247.1:32500-47500 GCF_056783735.1 Eptatretus burgeri
CTTCTTCACTATATATGTTATGTTTATAACTTCTTATTGTATTCATTTTCCTATATTCTTCTTTCTTATTCATCAAACAATTATAATAATTTCTAAAAGTTATTGATTTCTTTATTACATATTTCTTTATTCCCTTTAACCTCTTATCAATCTGTTCACCATACTTATAAGCATATGCCTTTGCTCTCAATCCAATAAACTCACTCATTACTTTTCCACCCAACTCATCCTTAAACTTACCAATAACCTTTTCATTCTTTTTGGAAAATAACTCACTCTTCTTGCTGAAATTACTTGTATCATATACTCCAATATTTTTCTTCATACCTTCATAAACATCATCAGTTTTTATATCTAGGATAAAACTATCAGTATCCATATACAACAATGAAACATTTTCACCATACTCTTTCTTTAAGTCATTATACAAATAATCATACATCAATATCTTTGATAAATCAAGAACTGCTGTTCCAATATAAATTGGTTTATCCATTACAATACTTTCCTTTTTCATATGAATTGCAGAAAAGTTCTCTGAAAAACCTCTTCTCTCTCAAAACTTGGTTTATTTATCAATCTCGAAGCTTCTTTCCAAGATGTTGCGAATCTAATGTTTTGCCTGTTTCTAACATTTTCCATAGTCTTTCCAAATACAGCATTATTCATTAATTTATAAAAGTCCCCTTCAAATTTTACTTTTGTATTTGCTCTCATATCTGTATTGAATTGAATATAATTTTTCACCCAAGGACTTTGTTTAAATTTTAAAACTCTATGAATTTTAGCTACTCTCAATCCTTCTCTCAAAAACTGTTTTAAGCTTCTCTGATGCAAAACATATTCCTCTTTATCATAGAATGTTGTTAATAACTTTTCTGTTGATTTACCTTTAATATTAAAACTTTTATGATAATCACTTAACCATTCTTTCTTTGGAGTTTCTTTCTCACATGCAAAAGGAAGATCTTTATGCTTATTATGAAGATCACTCGGGTACCTCAAATCAACTTCAAAATAATAACCTTCTTCTTCGTCATTCAATTCCTCTTGAGAAGAAATAACAATATTCATCAAAGCCTTTTCATAATCCTTTTCTTCCACCCACTCTAATTTACCATAAGGTAGAGATTGAGACATTGCCCATCCATACAAATTATTAGCATCAAAATACATCAAATAATTACTATCTTTTTCACTATCATAATTTGGGAGATATTTATTATTTGCTTTAGCATATCTTTTTGAACATACTTGTGATATTCCACCTCTCTTGGACTTCTCAATCATCAAAAGCATATCAACATCACTGATTAAATCTATATCTTGTTTTGTCATTTTCAACATTGCACTCCAAGCTAAACCAGGAGCTGTGAAATAGTGGGCAGGGTCTAATCCATAACAATTTTTATTATGACAGAGTGTTCTAAAAGCCTCAAACACATCAGCTAACAATAAAACATCTGTTTTTAGATATAAATCATGATATTCTCCAAGGTTCTTTATCTTAAATATTTTCCATATTTCTTGTGCGTGTTTATATTCCTTATCACTTATCTCTTCTTCATAAAGGTTATTATAGAAACTTTCTTTTGAAGGAAGTTGTGTTTCTTTAAATCTCATAAATGAATCCATATAATCATAAGGATAAATTCCCTTACTTGTAAGAATTTTCTCTTTACTTTGAATTTCATTCCTTGTTTGAATTTCCTCTCTCGTAAGAATTCCTTCTTTAATCAGAATTGCATCTTTAATCTGAATTTCCTCTTTAGTTCGAATTTTCTTTATAATTAGAATTTCATCTTCAGTTAGAATTTCCTCTTTACTTTGAATTCTCTCTTTAATCTGAATTTCCTCTTTAGTGAGAATTTCCTCTTTTGGAAAGAATGAATTAAGATTTGGAAAAGAGTCCGTGGAGCTTAGATTTGATGCGAGGTAGGCTAGTGGTGTTCCCATAAACTTGTAAGAATCAAAAACCTAATACGAGTTATAGGTTTTGTGAATATCATTTTTGAAAATGAAATATACTTTTGACTTGTGTTTGTTATAGCAGAAATATTCCCTGGTGTTTTTGAAAGTTCATTTATAAATAGATGTGTATCATAGTTGGCGCTGTTGTGAAGAAAGACTGGAATAAAAGAAGGTAATTTATAATTAAGATTACAACAGGAATGAGCGGGACCTCTATATTTACCAGTAAGATGACAATGGTCTCTAACTTTAGACTCCTTAATTTCCCCATCACAAATATGGCAGATATTGTTCATTCTAAATTCTAATTTTTCTTCTTTGGTTAATTTCATCGGTTCATTTGTTTCTTTCATTAATTTAGTGAGTCTTATACAATCCTTTTCTAATCGTTTTACAAACTCTTGTGAAGCATTTTTTCCACGATAATGTTCAAGTTTGTTATACTTTTCTCCAACAGATGATTTGATATAATAACAGAAACCACAAGGAATATGTTTTTGATATTTATTTGTATATGGTTCTTTTGGATTAGGAGAAGCAGTATTTATCTTTTTAAGGATACATTCAAAATCAGCGTATATCACAAATGGGTGCATGATAGATTTATTATAATCTTCAAAATAAATCTTTTCACCAGGTTTAGGCATTGTAATTACAGCTGATTTATGATTACTACAATATTTTGAATGTTGTTCTAATCGTTCTTTTGTATGAAATGAATTGACATCGCTTACAAGGATATATTTTGTTTGCTGTTCTGAATACCTGAGAAGAGATTAATCTTGATAAATTATTGATGTATGTGTAATGTGAATTCTTTCCAACACTAAAATATAAAAGGTCAATGTGTGTTTCTTCATTTTTATAGTTGTTTGAAATTTTTAATATTTGAACTTTGTTTGTATCCGTTAATCCATATACATTAATAGAAAGATTATTCTTTTTCTCAAATTTAGGAATATCTGTTAATGGCATTGGGAATTTAAAATCTTTAATGTCCAAGGTATTCTCATATTTCATATATTGTTTTACTCTTTCTGAATTACATTTTGGTGGATGTAAGTGAGCAAGAACAGACCAGAGAAAACATTTATTATCATTGTTCTTAATATTAACAACTGCCTTCTTTAGTTTTATTTCTTTTGGTAATTCAATATAAGAAGAAGCTTTAAGAGGGTTTGATTTTTAGAATGTGTATATCTAAAAAGATGATTTTTTTAATATTGAATCCACTTCCTACCACTGTATTATCAACATCCTCCTCTTGTCTTGATAGTTCTTCATAAACCCCACTATTCAAAAAATCTTGAAATGATGTTATAAAATGAAGATCTGTTCTCATATAAGGAGTTTGTTCTTCATCTTGTCTTTTCATATTCATTTTCACTCCCATATAAAACTTTAAAGTTTTTATTTCTTTTAATGTCTTTTTAATAAATTTTTCAACATCGGGTTTCACTATTTCAATTGATTCAGCTATTGATGATGGACCGGGTTCTCCAAATTGAAAAATCCTTATTTTTATATGCCCTTTAAATGCCTCATCAGTGTTTTTAATATAATAGTCTCCCTTTACTTTAAACTCATTTTTCTTGTGTTTTTGTGATTGAAGATGTTGATTATAACTACTCTTCAAAACATCCTTTGAACAGATATCACAATGTTTTCTTTCCAACTCAAGAGGAGATATTTGATGAAATAGATTAAATGTGTGTTTGTTGGTTCGGAGGTGTTTTCTATAATGTTTATATTCGTGATTACAAACATCGCAGTACGTTGTATTCACCATATTTATAGAATAAAACTTTGCTTAAACTAAAATTTTCTTGATGAAAATTTCGTTTAATTTATAGGTGAATCTGTGCTTAAAAACATTTTATCCTCCAACTTTTTCACTTAATAAATACAATGTTTCAAGACACAAAAGACAAGTTTCAATCAATCTCTTCATCTGTTAAAGATACTGAGAAATATGTCAAGGATGTAAAATTGAACAAAGATAAATATAACAACTATTGGATAAAAACTATTATGGTAAATAATATGAGTTCTTCAATTTCCTTCAGTGGAAGGGCTTTTAGTATACCTGGTAGAACATCAATTAAAGTATCTCTAACAAAAGTTTCTCCTCTCCTTCTAGTAATATATTCAAAACTAGAAAAAGCAATGAAACAAGAAAAAGTATCAAAGAACAAAAACCTTATGGATGAAGCTTTAGAAAGAAAAGATAAGACCATCTGTAATATGCAAGGAGAAATTTGTATTTTTTTCAACAACCCTAAAGATGTAAATCTTGATGAAATAAAGGATGTTAATATATCAGGTGAAATGACATTTCGTTCAATAGTAGTTAACGATAATTTTAAAATTACCTTTAATATAAAAAATGTTGTCGTTGAATCTGATAATGAAAAAAGTATATCGATATCGATGGTAATATACAACTGAAAGTATAGATGAATTTCAGTTTAAGTAAAGTTTTACTTTATAAATATGCTAGACTTTCCTGATTCTCCATATGACAAATTTGAGAATTGTCCTGCGTGTGAAAGACAGGGATTAAACACAGAGTCAAAAGCCTATAAACAATGTATATTCTGTGATTATCTTCTAATTAATGATAATAAAAAATATAAAAAGGAAAATAATTCTTTTAGATTTACACCAAAAATGAATTACTTTACAAGATTGATTAGAGAAATGAATGTAAAGTATGAGGATGATAACACACCTTTCCTTACAAGGGAAGAAACTGAACGTATAAGAGAAATGTTCAAAGGATTGTTGTTGTATATTATTCATGGATGTAATTTTCAGGGAAATATCAACACAAGATATTGTATAAATAAAATAATGGATTATCTTGAAATTAAACCTGAACTTAGGATAAAATATAGAGTTTCTAAAAAAGCCAATAATAAATTAAATAACCTGTTTTTCAAATATATAAATGAATGATTTTTTACCTATGTGGGAAAATAAGATAAAATCTAACAACCATAAAAATCTCCCAAATTCATCAAGATGTCTCATAGTTGGTTCAAGTGGATGTGGAAAAACCTGCTTACTTTTAAAAATGCTCCTCACTCCCAACTTTTTAGATTATGATAATTTAATAATTTTCACAAAGTCGAGTTTTCAACCAGAGTATCAACTACTCTCACAAGGTTTTAATGCTGGTCTTCAAAAAGAAGATATAATAGGTTTATTTAAACGTCAAAAAAACCTAAATGATTATAACATTGAAGATATAATTCATCTATTTTGTGATACACAGAGATGTAAAAAGAAATCAAATCTTATAACTTGTATTCTTAGTGATAATACGGATGATATACCGTCTCCCCAAGATTTGGAGAAATCAAAAAAGAACCTCGTTATCTTTGATGATTGTGTTAATGAGAGAAACCAAACGGTAATGGACAGCTACTACACAAGAGGGAGACATTCTTCTTGTAATTGTATTTATCTTAGTCAATCGTACTTTCAACTTCCTCGTCGTTCCATCAGAAACAATGCTAATACTTTTATTTTATTCAAGTTAAATTCAATAGATATCAATAATTTTTGGAGAGATCATTGTTCTACATTATGTAGTAAAAAGAAATTTGAGGATTATATGAAGCACACGACTGAAAAATATAAATATATTGTTGTGAAACAAGATGAGATATTAAGGGATATATTTTTTGTTTTATAAACAATTACATATATAAATGACAACTATTATTATAAATCTTGTGGGTAAATCTGCTTCTGGAAAAAACTTTCATAAATCAAGGTTCTTGTGTAGTACAAATGAGAATATTGTAAATTTACTTAAAAAACACCCCGTGATACGCATTGTATCAACAACAACTAGAGCAATAAGACCTGGAGAAGTAAAAGGTGAAGATTATCACTATATTTCAGTGGAGGAACATATGCGATTGAGGAATGAAGGACAAATATTTGAGGAGGTTTCTCTTGGTACAACAAAATATTCACATTGTAAGAGTGAGTTAAAGAAACTAAAATCTGGTGGTGTTGGGATATTAGAAACTAATCCAGAAGGAACGAGACAAATTATTAAATATCTGAGCGGAGTGAAGATTTTATCATTCGGTTTTGATGTTGATGAAGAAACTCAACACAAACGTATGAAAAGCAGAGATGCAAGGATTAGTGAAGAAGAAATTACAACTCGCATTAATGTTAATAAAGAATTTGATGAAATATTTAAAGAAAAGGATTTATTTGAACACATCTACTTGAATGACGAAGAAAAGGAAAATTTCCCTGTTGATCTTTACAATTCATTAAATGATATTTTACAATAAATAAATGGATACAAAAGAAAGAGCAAGAAGATTTAAGGAACATCAAGAGTTGGTTTCAAAAGTTGTAAAACAACAGGAAGACATAAAGAAGAAACGCAGACAGAAACTAACGGGCGAAGAAGCATTTGAAAAAAACAAGAGAAATTTTTTAAACCACTTTTAAAAACTTCCCAAGAAAAAATGAAAGATGTTTCCACAGTTCCCACAGTAGAATATACTCCTAGAAAGCTTCAAATGTTAAAAGATTTCAGTCAAATGACGGAGGAAGAATTAGAGCATTTAGGAGAATTAGAATATGATGATGAAGGTTTATTTCAACAACTGGAAGAGATTAATCAACCCCTGATTATATTGTGAATGCTGTTCAAAACAATGAATATTCAGCGGATTCAAAAACCAAAGCAGGACTCATTCCAACAGAACAACCAGCAATATTTCATCTTGTTCAAGAAAAGGTATTGATATTTAATGATGAATTAAGGTTCTTAAGTTCTGCTCAACCCCTGTTAAACTAACTCCGAGATTAATGTTTCTTCTCACAAAAGATGGAAGACAAGGTTCAACTGTGAGGGATGAATCAAAGTATATTGATAAACCATTGGATATGGAAAATAATGATGATAGAGTATATATTGATTTGCTGAACACTCTAAATTATAAGGTTATTCTTTCTGGTAAAAGTAGGAAGAATGAGAAGGAGAAACACATTATTCAGGCTTTAAGTATCCTTGGTTCAGGTATTAGTTTTCTTCCAAATGACCCATCGCAATTAGTTAATAGACTGTTATTGTTGTTCGGCAGTAAGAAGGCTGGAAATAACAATTGTTTTAATGAAGCATCAGCCATTTTAGACCAGTTGATGAACATGAAAATAATTAATAAATCTCAATATAAAGACATTTTAACTCATATTAAATAAGATGAGAAGCACAATCCTGAGTTTTAATTTCACAACAAGCGACCACACATCTTCATTCCCATACCCACTACAACTTGACACAACAAAAGAATATGAGGCATCTTTATTGTCCATGGAGACTTATAATACCTTATTTAATATAACCGAGAAAAATGACAATTTTAGTTATAATCGTGGAAGTGGATCCAAATCGATAACAGACTCACCTGGAGCATACGAGATTTGTCATATATCTTCTGAAGTTGCTCGTTAAAAGAAAGAACAGTGTGATGAACCAAAAAATATAGTTATATACATTCAAAAACATACTTCAAAAATCAACGATTAAAGTTAAAAATAACTACAAGGTTGATTTCACAATTGATAATTCATTTAGAGAGTTATTAGGTTTCTCCTCAAAAAAGATTGAAACTAATGGGACGTTTTACAGTGATAATGTCATTCAAATATCCTCAGGAATAAATTCGGTGTTAATTCACTGTGATTTGATTGATGGTGCTTATAATGATGGATTAAAAACAAATACAATATTTTCATTCAGCGCATACTCAACCCCAATTGGTTATAAATTCAAAATGGAGCCTAAAAATTTGGTTTATCTACCTGTGTCAGGAAAAACCATACACAGAGTAAATTTTAGGATAACCGACCAAGATAATCGTGTGATTTCTTTTAATGGAGAAGTTATATCCATCAGAATTCACCTACGTGAAGTTTTTCAATAAATAAATACGATGGTTATTGTGAGGAAGCACGAGTTGGGAAAATATAAAATAATTACAGGGGATGGGATGTTCCTTTCCCGTACTACAAGGGTGAAGGTATGTATCTTGGTAGAGGATACTATAAACCTAAGAGACAAAGGGGTGTTGGACATCAATTTAGAGGAGATGGGATAATTGATACTCTCATGGGTATTGGTTCAACTATTCTTAAACATAAAGACCTAATTGGTTCAACTGCTTCTGCTGTGGGAAATGTAGCAGGTGCTGTAAAGAGTATAAAAGATGCTCAGAAAGAATCTCATAAATTACAAGCAATAAAAGAAATTAAGAAAGGTAAAACTCAGTTGTCCCCCAAGAACGACAGAAAATAATTCAAATACTTGGATCAGGGTTTCAAAAGTTTTAACATCTTTTTCCTAAATAAATACAAGTATGGAAGCAATTGATAGTATCTATGATTTGGATGATACTATTATTATCTCAAACTCCACTAAAAAAGAAGATTACTTCAAGGTAAATGCAATAACTGGAACAGACTGGAATACAAATGGTACAAAAAGTTTTGAAATAAATAATCAACAAACCTATTTGAATCTCTCCGAAAGTTTCTTGTTGTGTAAATTTAAATTCACTAAGGCTGGGAATAACACAAACGCTACACTTGTAAATGATTTCTTCTGGAAAATGTTTGATAGTGTGCGATTGTATATTGGAACACAAGAAGTTGAAGCGGTTGATTATGTCTCTGCTGTATCTGAAATGATGAAATTTACACTCTATACATTCAGTGATAGAATGGGAAAGGGGTCTGTCGAAGGTTTTATTCCTGATATGTCAACGGGAACAAACACAGACCCTGGATATATTCAAAGGAAAGGAATGTATAATGATGATACAAAAGCAGAAAATAGTTTTACTGTGGCAGTTCCTCTTAAAGGTATATTTGGATTTTGTGATTATGATAAAGTTCTGTATGGTCTTAAAATTAGATTTCAACTACAAAGGAATGATAATGAAAATAGATTGCTTTTTGGTGTTGGTAATGCTTTTGGTGATCAGAATAAATTTGTAATTGAGGAGATGAGTTGGTATATCAGTGAATATACTCCTAATCTTAAAACAGAAGAGATGTTGAATCGAAGACTTAACTCAAAGAAACCACTCAGTGTATCATACCTCAAAAGAAGATGTCAACACGTTAAACTCAATCAAACTACTTACACGTGGAATTTGGGTGTTCTGGAAGGAAAGCCACGATATCTGTGGATGATTTTTAAAAAGCCAGATGGTGATACTGCGACTGATAAGAATAATGCATTGAGTGATAATGCAAAGGTGAAACAACTTCGCGTTTCTCTAGATGGAACATTTTATCCACGAGATAGATTGGAAATTAATTGGGAAAAAATGATTTTGCTGAAGCATACAAGTCTTACCAAAAGGTGTGTGAAAGTAATGGAAATAAAGAACCTATTTTGGATATGACAGCATTTAAAAGTTTGTATACAATCTATACGTTTGACCTGAGTGCTCAAAAAGAAACTATAAAGTCTAATCGAGTGGATACTTCCCTATACATTGAAAGAGGAGAGAGTGAAGAAGTTGATACATATTGTTTGCTTTTGGAAGAAACAGAATTGCAGATTAATACAGATAATGGTGTGATGATTAGTCTCACATAATTTTTTGTTAAATAAATGAGTGGCAAAGTACCAACTGGGGTATATGTTAATCAAATCAATCTTCATAAACTATCATCTTGTGTTCAAAATCAAAAGCCTTGTACGATTAACGTTAATACAATTCAGAGAAAAGGAGCAGTAAGAATTGATGTTTTGCTCACAAGAGAACAGGTTAAAATCTTGAATGACACTGGCTCACTTAAAATTAAAATGACAAAACCAATGTTGAAAAAATATTCAATAAGAGAGACGAGTGGAGGATTTCTCCCATTTCTAATTCCTTTATTTGCTGGTTTAAGTGCGGTTGGAGCATTGACGGGTGGTATTTCAACAGCGGTCAAAACTGCCAACGAAAGGAAGGCTCAACTCCAGGCTCAAAAAGAATTGGAAAGACATAACAAAGAGTTGGAGAAACAAATTAGTGGAAGTGGTGTAATTGTAGATTTTGCTGAAAAACTTGAAGGTCTGCCTGATAAAGCGAGATTGTTAGTTGGAGATATGCTTTCTTCTATAGCACAAGCAGGTGTAAAATTAACGAAAAGAGGTAATGGATTATATCTTTCTAATAAATAAATGAGCATTGATGAGTGGTTGAAAGAATTTGGAAAGAATACAACATCAAATTTACAACTTGCCAAATATTGTAAGAAATTAAAAATTCATAATGTGGTTATTTGTATGAGAGATGAATTAACAAATGTGTCGAAACATACAAAGAATATTATTATGAACTTAGAAGATAATGATGGGAACGGTTCTCATTGGGTTTGTATTTTTAATAGTCAAGACAAATATTATTTTGATAGTTTTGGTCTTCCACCACCTGTTGAAGTCATAAAATTCTTACAGAATGGTGTTTATCAAACATTTCAAGTCCAAGAATTAAATTCCAAGTGTTGTGGTCAATTATGTCTATATGTGTTATTTCAACTCAACAAAAATAAAAAATTTTATGATATTATTTTTAATCTAATATAAATGACTTATGTTGGTAAAGATGGTTCTATCTTTGGTGTATCTCAAGAACTGGATATTGATTTATCAAATTATTACACAAAGGCACAGGCTGAACGACATAAATATAATATAAACAAAAATATTAACATGAAAAATGCTTATAAATTAAAAAATTATCCAAGCCCGACTGACGCGAATGACTTGGTGAGATTAAGCGATTTATCACAATATATATACTTAAATAAAACGGCTGTGTATTCTAAAGATACAGAAGTGTTGATATTATCTCCAGGTCATACAGAATTCACAGTTCGAATTAAAATAAATTTTTATAAAGAAGGGCGTATCGTTTGTATGAGAATAGAACAATGGGGGTATGATATGAATGATTTAGGGTATAATTGGTCATTTAAAATTAACCTCGAAGACCTGGAACAATTAAATCAGTCTCGTAAGGAAGAATATTATCCACTTGGTATCGAGAATGAGTTTTGTGGAGCCACGATTAGTAAACAACAAATAAAAGAATTTAATAAGGGTAAATATAATAATGGTTTTGCCCTTGTTTATCTCATGAAAACAGAAAAAACAGGATTATATATAATAAGTAAGGAAATACAAAATGATTTAACTATGGGAAGATGGGGAGGTGTTTCGTGCCATAATATTATTCTAACATATATTTCTAATACATAAATGACAGCAAGAAGGCTTCAAGAAAATTATCATTTCTGTGTTCAAGCATACCTTCAAGAAAAGGGTATTCGGTATTTTAATAAATATGTTCTACAACATAAGAATGAGGTATTTTCAATAAAAGATTGGCATTATGCTGATGTTGATAAACCAACAACTTTAGATTTAATTAGAATGTTAAATAATGAAAAAATTATAAGGTTAAGAAAAGGTAAGGCTCTTTTAGAAATTCAAAAGAAATTTTATTGGTATCCTGTTGTAAAAAAATTATTTTGGATACAGGAATAACAAGAAATCCTGATGAATATATGTATAATATTCTATGGGGTGTAAACGATTCAAGTATAGTAAGGGATGAGGAAGGAGTTGAAGAAGAGAGGGAAGAGGAGGAAAAGGAGGAGGAGGAGAGAGAGAAGGAGGAAAGAGAGAAGAGAGAGAGGGAGGAAAGAGAGAGAATGAATAAATATCAAAATATGGAAACCAGTGAGATTCAAAAAAGAATAGAGGTATTAAAGAAATTAACTTATCTCACCAGGGAGGAATACAAAGAATTAAAAAGTCTATTTACAATACTTTCGACAAGACTATCGACATCGAGAAGACATGTATTTTAATTCAAGTTTTTTCTTAAATAAATGGAGGAGAGAGTGAAGGCATTTCTAAGGATTCTTTATGTTTTAAAAATTAAGATTCAAATGTGCATGTTGGAAACTAAAAAGGTTTTTGCACTCTGCAGAAATTTTTCTCATAAATAAATGAGTTATTGTCTCAAATGTAAAAGAAAACTAATACTAAAAATATTTCATATATTAAAAGTAAAAAATAACAGGGTTATACAAAAAGGTATATGTTCGGTGTGTGGTTCAAAAAAATCAATTTATCTCCAAACACAAACTCGGAGGAGATATACAAAAGTTTTTATCAGGAAGTAAATTTACAACTACTGGAATACCAGGGGAATTACATCTTCCAGGGTATTCTTTCTGTGGTCCAGGCACAAACTTGGATAAAAGATTAGATGAGGCAGACAATCCTAAATCCTGGAGTAAACCAATCAATAGAGTTGATGAAGTGTGCATGAGACACGATATTGATTATGGGAATACCACAACGTTGGAAGAAAAGCATGAAGCCGATAGAGAAATGTTATATAATTTGTCTCTGATACAAAATCCAACCTTGAGAGAAAAAGTTGATAGGTTCATCGTGAAGAAGATGATTAGTGCTAAATTGAAACTTGGACTTGGAAATTCAAAAAACTTATATGCTCTAATGATGCCATTAAGACTGAAGAGCAATTAGCTGATGAATTACATAAACCAATATTCACAAAGTTTCAGAGAAGGAAAGTTTATTCCAAGGAAGTTGATTATATCTGGTCTGCTGATTTGATTGAACTCAATAATGATAAGGGGTACAAGTATGCTTTAACCGTTATTGATTTGAGGAGTAGATATGCGTGGGTTGTCCCTTTAAAAACAAAACAGGTAATACTCTTGTGTTAGCTTTTCAACAGATATTTAATAAAAGTAAGAGAAAACCTAAGAAATTGTGGACTGATGAGGGTAGAGAGTTTTATAACAAGACATTTATGAATTTTTTAAAAAATAACAGTATTACATTATACAGTACCTTTAATGAAGGGAAGGCAGTTGTTGTTGAATGTTTTAATCGTACCTTAAAAGAGAGACTATATAAAAAATTCACACAACTCGGTTCACAACAATGGTTATCTTTTATTCAGGATATTGTGGATAAGTATAATGACACGATTCACACGTCAACGAATATGAAGCCATCAGAAACATTTACAAAATTAAAATATGAAAAAGAGATTAATGTCAGAAAACCTAAGTTCAAAGTTGGTGATATCGTAAGAATATATAGGTGGAAATCTCATTTTGAAAAGGGTTTTACTGAACGATGGACGAAAGAACTTTTTAAAATTGTTGATGTAATAGATACAGTTCCTTGGACTTATAAAATATATGATTTGGAAGGGGAAGAGATTTTAGGTTCATTTTATTCACAGGAATTACAAAAGACAAAACTAAGCATATAATACACCTTTGTGGACACTAGAGGGACAAGTCCGAGGTGTATAACAGTATATAATGTGTGTCAAGGGGGACGTTCTTAGATCTGTGAACCCCAAACACAGAATCCTCAACTGAATAGTCAAGGCTTAACTTTTGTTTGTTGATGTGTATGTGTGTGTGTGTCCCAACCCTCACATTCAAAATCTCAACCCCAACCCTCACATTCAAAATCTCAACCCCAACTCAATCCTCGCCCAACACAATGTCTTTTTCAAAATGAGATTTCCACCTATATATATATATATATTTTTACGTTTTTTTTTCTTCTTCCAATTCTGTCTTTTAAGGCTTTCAGGTTTGATGACGTAGAAAGGGGGAGTAAGCCTGCACTTTCTTCCCAGAACTTTCTTGATCTTGCTCCCATCAAGCACCATCCGACAAAGAACTAAATCGATAGGTTTAGATCCCAAAGAGTGATAGCAACTCCAAAAGTCTCCAAAATATAAATAAATAAAATAATAATAATAATAAATAAATAAATAAATAAATAAAAGCCCCCAAAAAAGTTTCCAGTGTCCAACATAAACCCAACTTTCCAAGTCTTCAAGGTATAACCACATTCCCGTTGAGTTTCCAAGATATGTATCACATTGTGAGTTATCAATCCAGAACCCACATTTCAAGTATTCAAAGTAAAACCAACTTACAAAGTCTCTTAAGGATAACTCATTTACTGATTTTTTCAAAATTTGTGAGTCTCCAAGGTAGGCCCCATATTTCGAACCATCTTGGCAGAACCCTTTTCCTGAGTCTCCAAGGTAGTTATTTAAACCATCAAGGCAGAACTCATTTACTGATTTTTTCAAAATTTGTGAGTCTCCAAGGTAGGCCCCATATTTAGAACCATCTTGGCAGAACCCTTTTCCTGAGTCTCCAAGGTAGTTATTTAAACCATCAAGGCAGAACTCATTTACTGATTTTTTCAAAATTTGTGAGTCTCCAAGGTAGGCCCCATATTTAGAACCATCTTGGCAGAACCCTTTTCCTGAGTCTCCAAGGTAGTTATTTAAACCATCAAGGCAGAACTCATTTACTGATTTTTTCAAAATTTGTGAGTCTCCAAGGTAGGCCCCATATTTAGAACCATCTTGGCAGAACCCTTTTCCTGAGTCTCCAAGGTAGTTATTTAAACCATCAAGGCAGAACTCATTTACTGATTTTTTCAAAATTTGTGAGTCTCCAAGGTAGGCCCCATATTTAGAACCATCTTGGCAGAACCCTTTTCCTGAGTCTCCAAGGTAGTTATTTAAACCATCAAGGCAGAACTCATTTACTGATTTTTTCAAAATTTGTGAGTCTCCAAGGTAAAACTTGTATTCTGGCTCATCAAGGTATAACTTGTTCAGTGGGTATTGTCTTGATAACTCACAATGAGTACTATTGCTGTAAAACTCTTTTTCAGGATTTTGCTGGTCTCCAAGGTATAACTCTTTGGTTGGGTCATCAAGGACGAACTCGTTCTGTGGGTCTTGGTCGCTCATAAGGTCTTCAACCAAGCCAACAATTTCGCCCCCAAGTTGTAGCAAAAGCAGTATTTTCATTTCAGATTTCAGACACAATTTCCTGTGAGAGAAAATAATAATGTATTAATTAAGTTATTTAATTATTAAATGAGTATGCTTCAATCAAAGT
>NW_028222248.1:0-12500 GCF_056783735.1 Eptatretus burgeri
GTTATAATTTTTCTCCAACAGATGATTTGATATAATAACAAAACCACAAGGAATATGTTTTTGATATTTATTTGTATATGGTTCTTTTGGATTAGGGAGAAGCAGTATTTATCTTTTTAAGGATACATTCAAAATCATGATATCACAAATGGGTGCATGATAGATTTATTATAATCTTCAAAATAAATCTTTTTCACCAGGTTTAGGCATTGTAATTACAGCTGATTTATGATTACTACAATATTTTGAAATGTTGTTCTAATCGTTCTTTTGTATGAAATGAATTAAGACATCGCCACAAGGATATATTTTGTTTGCTGTTCTGAATACCTGAGAAGAGATTAATCTTGATAAATTATTGATGTATGTGTAATGTGAATTCTTTCCAACACTAAAATATAAAAGGTCAATGTGTGTTTCTTCATTTTTATAGTTGTTTGAAATTTTTAATATTTGAACTTTGTTTGTATCCGTTTAATCCATATACATTAATAGAAAGATTATTCTTTTTCTCAAATTTAGGAATATCTGTTAATGGCATTGGGAATTTAAAATCTTTAATGTCCAAGGTATTCTCATATTTCATATATTGTTTTACTCTTTCTGAATTACATTTTGGTGGATGTAAGTGAGCAAGAACAGACCAGAGAAAACATTTATTATCATTGTTCTTAATATTAACAACTGCCTTCTTTAGTTTTATTTCTTTTGGTAATTCAATATAAGAAGAAGCTTTAAGAGGGTTTGATTTTAGAATGTGTATATCTAAAAAGATGATTTTTTTAATATTGAATCCACTTCCTACCACTGTATTATCAACATCCTCCTCTTGTCTTGATAGTTCTTCATAAACCCCACTATTCAAAAAATCTTGAAATGATGTTATAAAATGAAGATCTGTTCTCATATAAGGAGTTTGTTCTTCATCTTGTCTTTTCATATTCATTTTCACTCCCATATAAAACTTTAAAGTTTTTATTTCTTTTAATGTCTTTTAATAAATTTTTCAACATCGGGTTTCACTATTTCAATTGATTCAGCTATTGATGATGGACCGGGTTCTCCAAATTGAAAATCCTTATTTTTATATGCCCTTTAAATGCCTCATCAGTGTTTTTAATATAATAGTCTCCCTTTACTTTAAACTCATTTTTCTTGTGTTTTTGTGATTGAAGATGTTGATTATAACTACTCTTCAAAACATCCTTTGAACAGATATCACAATGTTTTCTTTCCAACTCAAGAGGAGATATTTGATGAAATAGATTAAATGTGTGTTTGTTGGTTCGGAGGTGTTTTCTATAATGTTTATATTCGTGATTACAAACATCGCAGTACGTTGTATTCACCATATTTATAGAATAAAACTTTGCTTAAACTAAAATTTTCTTGATGAAAATTTCGTTTAATTTATAGGTGAATCTGTGCTTAAAAACATTTTATCCTCCAACTTTTTCACTTAATAAATACAATGTTTCAAGACACAAAAGACAAGTTTCAATCAATCTCTTCATCTGTTAAAGATACTGAGAAATATGTCAAGGATGTAAAATTGAACAAAGATAAATATAACAACTATTGGATAAAAACTATTATGGTAAATAATATGAGTTCTTCAATTTCCTTCAGTGGAAGGGCTTTTAGTATACCTGGTAGAACATCAATTAAAGTATCTCTAACAAAAGTTTCTCCTCTCCTTCTAGTAATATATTCAAAACTAGAAAAAGCAATGAAACAAGAAAAAGTATCAAAGAACAAAACCTTATGGATGAAGCTTTAGAAAGAAAAGATAAGACCATCTGTAATATGCAAGGAGAAATTTGTATTTTTTTCAACAACCCTAAAGATGTAAATCTTGATGAAATAAAGGATGTTAATATATCAGGTGAAATGACATTTCGCTCAATAGTAGTTAACGATAATTTTAAAATTACCTTTAATATAAAAAATGTTGTCGTTGAATCTGATAATGAAAAAAAGTATATCGATATCGATGGTAATATACAACTGAAAGTATAGATGAATTTCAGTTTAAGTAAAGTTTTACTTTATAAATATGCTAGACTTTCCTGATTCTCCATATGACAAATTTGAGAATTGTCCTGCGTGGTGAAAGACAGGGATTAAACACAGAGTCAAAAGCCTATAAACAATGTATATTCTGTGATTATCTTCTAATTAATGATAATAAAAATATAAAAAGGAAAATAATTCTTTTAGATTTACACCAAAAATGAATTACTTTACAAGATTGATTAGAGAAATGAATGTAAAGTATGAGGATGATAACACACCTTTCCTTACAAGGGAAGAAACTGAACGTATAAGAGAAATGTTCAAAGGATTGTTGTTGTATATTATTCATGGATGTAATTTTCAGGGAAATATCAACACAAGATATTGTATAAATAAAATAATGGATTATCTTGAAATTAAACCTGAACTTAGGATAAAATATAGAGTTTCTAAAAAAGCCAATAATAAATTAAATAACCTGTTTTTCAAATATATAAATGAATGATTTTTTACCTATTTGGGAAAATAAGATAAAATTTAACAACCATAAAAATCTCCCAAATTCATTAAGATGTCTCATAGTTGGTTCAAGTGGATGTGGAAAACCTGCTTACTTTTAAAAATGCTCCTCACTCCCAACTTTTTAGATTATGATAATTTAATAATTTTCACAAAGTCGAAGTTTTCAACCAGAGTATCAACTACTCTCACAAGGTTTTAATGCTGGTCTTCAAAAAGAAGATATAATAGGTTTATTTAAACGTCAAAAAACCTAAATGATTATAACATTGAAGATATAATTCAACTATTTTGTGATACACAGAGATGTAAAAAGAAATCAAATCTTATAACTTGTATTCTTAGTGATAATAATGGATGATATACCGCCTCCCAAGATTTGGATAAATCAAAAAGAACCTCGTTATCTTTGATGATTGTGTTAATGAGAGAAACCAAACGGTAATGGACAGCTACTACACAAGAGGGAGACATTCTTCTTGTAATTGTATTTATCTTAGTCAATCGTACTTTCAACTTCCTCGTCGCTCCATCAGAAACAATGCTAATACTTTTATTTTATTCAAGTTAAATTCAATAGATATCAATAATTTTTGGAGAGATAATTGTTCTACATTATGTAGTAAAAAGAAATTTGAGGATTATATGAAGCACACGACTGAAAAATATAAATATATTGTTGTGAAACAAGATGAGATATTAAGGGATATATTTTTTGTTTTATAAACAATTACATATATAAATGACAACTATTATTATAAATCTTGTGGGTAAATCTGCTTCTGGAAAAACTTTCATAAATCAAGGTTCTTGTGTAGTACAAATGAGAATATTGTAAATTTACTTAAAAACACCCCGTGATACGCATTGTATCAACAACAACTAGAGCAATAAGACCTGGAGAAGTAAAAGGTGAAGATTATCACTATATTTCAGTGGAGGAACATATGCGATTGAGGAATGAAGGACAAATATTTGAGGAGGTTTCTCTTGGTACAACAAAATATTCACATTGTAAGAGTGAGTTAAAGAAACTAAAATCTGGTGGTGTTGGGATATTAGAAACTAATCCAGAAGGAACGAGACAAATTATTAAATATCTGAGCGGAGTGAAGATTTTATCATTCGGTTTTGATGTTGATGAAGAAACTCAACACAAACGTATGAAAAGCAGAGATGCAAGGATTAGTGAAGAAGAAATTACAACTCGCATTAATGTTAATAAAGAATTTGATGAAATATTTAAAGAAAAGGATTTATTTGAACACATCTACTTGAATGATGAAGAAAAGGAAAATTTCCCTGTTGATCTTTACAATTCATTAAATGATATTTTACAATAAATAAATGGATACAAAAGAAAGAGCAAGAAGATTTAAGGAACATCAAGAGTTGGTTTCAAAAGTTGTAAAACAACAGGAAGACATAAAGAAGAAACGCAGACAGAAACTAACGGGCGAAGAAGCATTTGAAAAAACAAGAGAAATTTTTTAAACCACTTTTAAAAACTTCCCAAGAAAAAATGAAAGATGTTTCCACAGTTCCCACAGTAGAATATACTCCTAGAAAGCTTCAAATGTTAAAAGATTTCAGTCAAATGACGGAGGAAGAATTAGAGCATTTAGGAGAATTAGAATATGATGATGAAGGTTTATTTCAACAACTGGAAGAGATTAATCAACCCCTGATTATATTGTGAATGCTGTTCAAAACAATGAATATTCAGCGGATTCAAAAACCAAAGCAGGACTCATTCCAACAGAACAACCAGCAATATTTCATCTTGTTCAAGAAAAGGTATTGATATTTAATGATGAATTAAGGTTCTTAAGTTCTGCTCAACCCCCTGTTAAACTAACTCCGAGATTAATGTTTCTTCTCACAAAAGATGGAAGACAAGGTTCAACTGTGAGGGATGAATCAAAGTATATTGATAAACCATTGGATATGGAAAATAATGATGATAGAGTATATATTGATTTGCTGAACACTCTAAATTATAAGGTTATTCTTTCTGGTAAAAGTAGGAAGAATGAGAAGGAGAAACACATTATTCAGGCTTTAAGTATCCTTGGTTCAGGTATTAGTTTTCTTCCAAATGACCCATCGCAATTAGTTAATAGACTGTTATTGTTGTTCGGCAGTAAGAAGGCTGGAAATAACAATTGTTTTAATGAAGCATCAGCCATTTTAGACCAGTTGATGAACATGAAAATAATTAATAAATCTCAATATAAAGACATTTTAACTCATATTAAATAAGATGAGAAGCACAATCCTGAGTTTTAATTTCACAACAAGCGACCACACATCTTCATTCCCATACCCACTACAACTTGACACAACAAAAGAATATGAGGCATCTTTATTGTCCATGGAGACTTATAATACCTTATTTAATATAACCGAGAAAAATGACAAGTTTAGTTATAATCCGGGAAGTGGATACAAAACGATAACAGTCTCACTGAGCATACGAGATTTCTCAAATATCTTCCGAAATTGCTCGCCTTATGAAAGAACAGGGTGATGAACCAAAAAATATTGTTATAAACATTCAAAAACATACTTCAAAATCAACGATTAAAGTTAAAAATAACTACAAGGTTGATTTCACAATTGATAATTCATTTAGAGAGTTATTAGGTTTCTCCTCAAAAAAGATTGAAACTAATGGGCGATTTTGCAGTGATAATGTCATTCAAATATCCTCAGGAATAAATTCGGTGTTAATTCACTGTGATTTGATTGATGGTGCTTATAATGATGGATTAAAAACAAATACAATATTTTCATTCAGCGCATACTCAACCCCAATTGGTTATAAATTCAATATGGAGCCTAAAAATTTGGTTTATCTACCTGTGTCAGGAAAACCATACACAGAGTAAATTTTAGGATAACCGACCAAGATAATCGTGTGATTTCTTTTAATGGAGAAGTTATATCCATCAGAATTCACCTACGTGAAGTTTTTCAATAAATAAATACGATGGTTATTGTGAGGAAGCACGAGTTGGGAAAATATAAAATAATTACAGGGGATGGGATGTTCCTTTCCCCGTACTACAAGGGTGAAGGTATGTATCTTGGTAGAGGATACTATAAACCTAAGAGACAAAGGGGTGTTGGACATCAATTTAGAGGAGATGGGATAATTGATACTCTCATGGGTATTGGTTCAACTATTCTTAAACATAAAGACCTAATTGGTTCAACTGCTTCTGCTGTGGGAAATGTAGCAGGTGCTGTAAAGAGTATAAAAGATGCTCAGAAAGAATCTCATAAATTACAAGCAATAAAAGAAATTAAGAAAGGTAAAACTCAGTTGTCCCCCAAGAACGACAGAAAATAATTCAAATACTTGGATCAGGGTTTCAAAAGTTTTAACATCTTTTTCCTAAATAAATACAAGTATGGAAGCAATTGATAGTATCTATGATTTGGATGATACTATTATTATCTCAAACTCCACTAAAAAGAAGATTACTTCAAGGTAAATGCAATAACTGGAACAGACTGGAATACAAATGGTACAAAAAGTTTTGAAATAAATAATCAACAAACCTATTTGAATCTCTCCGAAAGTTTCTTGTTGTGTAAATTTAAATTCACTAAGGTTGGGAATAACACAAACGCTACACTTGTAAATGATTTCTTCTGGAAAATGTTTGATAGTGTGCGATTGTATATTGGAACACAAGAAGTTGAAGCGGTTGATTATGTCTCTGCTGTATCTGAAATGATGAAATTTACACTCTATACATTCAGTGATAGAATGGGAAAGGGGTCTGTCGAAGGTTTTATTCCTGATATGTCAACGGGAACAAACACAGACCCTGGATATATTCAAAGGAAAGGAATGTATAATGATGATACAAAAGCAGAAAATAGTTTTACTGTGGCAGTTCCTCTTAAAGGTATATTTGGATTTTGTGATTATGATAAAGTTCTGTATGGTCTTAAAATTAGATTTCAACTACAAAGGAATGATAATGAAAATAGATTGCTTTTTGGTGTTGGTAATGCTTTTGGTGATCAGAATAAATTTGTAATTGAGGAGATGAGTTGGTATATCAGTGAATATACTCCTAATCTTAAAACAGAAGAGATGTTGAATCGAAGACTTAACTCAAAAACCACTCAGTGTATCATACCTCAAAAGAAGATGTCAACACGTTAAACTCAATCAAACTACTTACACGTGGAATTTGGGTGTTCTGGAAGGAAAGCCACGATATCTGTGGATGATTTTTAAAAAGCCAGATGGTGATACTGCGACTGATAAGAATAATGCATTGAGTGATAATGCTAAGGTGAAACAACTTCGCTTTCTCTAGATGGAACATTTTATCCACGAGATAGATTGGAAATTAATTGGGAAAAATGATTTTGCTGAAGCATACAAGTCTTACCAAAAGGTGTGTGAAAGTAATGGAAATAAAGAACCTATTTTGGATATGACAGCATTTAAAAGTTTGTATACAATCTATACGTTTGACCTGAGCGCTCAAAAAGAAACTATAAAGTCTAATCGAGTGGATACTTCCCTATACATTGAAAGAGGAGAGAGTGAAGAAGTTGATACATATTGTTTGCTTTTGGAAGAAACAGAATTGCAGATTAATACAGATAATGGTGTGATGATTAGTCTCACATAATTTTTTGTTAAATAAATGAGTGGCAAAGTACCAACTGGGGTATATGTTAATCAAATCAATCTTCATAAACTATCATCTTGTGTTCAAAATCAAAAGCCTTGTACGATTAACGTTAATACAATTCAGAGAAAAGGAGCAGTAAGAATTGATGTTTTGCTCACAAGAGAACAGGTTAAAATCTTGAATGACACTGGCTCACTTAAAATTAAAATGACAAAACCAATGTTGAAAAAATATTCAATAAGAGAGACGAGTGGAGGATTTCTCCCATTTCTAATTCCTTTATTTGCTGGTTTAAGTGCGGTTGGAGCATTGACGGGTGGTATTTCAACAGCGGTCAAAACTGCCAACGAAAGGAAGGCTCAACTCCAGGCTCAAAAAGAATTGGAAAGACATAACAAAGAGTTGGAGAAACAAATTAGTGGAAGTGGTGTAATTGTAGATTTTGCTGAAAAACTTGAAGGTCTGCCTGATAAAGCGAGATTGTTAGTTGGAGATATGCTTTCTTCTATAGCACAAGCAGGTGTAAAATTAACGAAAAGAGGTAATGGATTATATCTTTCTAATAAATAAATGAGCATTGATGAGTGGTTGAAAGAATTTGGAAAGAATACAACATCAAATTTACAACTTGCCAAATATTGTAAGAAATTAAAAATTCATAATGTGGTTATTTGTATGAGAGATGAATTAACAAATGTGTCGAAACATACAAAGAATATTATTATGAACTTAGAAGATAATGATGGGAACGGTTCTCATTGGGTTTGTATTTTTAATAGTCAAGACAAATATTATTTTGATAGTTTTGGTCTTCCACCACCTGTTGAAGTCATAAAATTCTTACAGAATGGTGTTTATCAAACATTTCAAGTCCAAGAATTAAATTCCAAGTGTTGTGGTCAATTATGTCTATATGTGTTATTTCAACTCAACAAAAATAAAAAATTTTATGATATTATTTTTAATCTAATATAAATGACTTATGTTGGTAAAGATGGTTCTATCTTTGGTGTATCTCAAGAACTGGATATTGATTTATCAAATTATTACACAAAGGCACAGGCTGAACGACATAAATATAATATAAACAAAAATATTAACATGAAAAATGCTTATAAATTAAAAATTATCCAAGCCCGACTGACGCGAATGACTTGGTGAGATTAAGCGATTTATCACAATATATATACTTAAATAAAACGGCTGTGTATTCTAAAGATACAGAAGTGTTGATATTATCTCCAGGTCATACAGAATTCACAGTTCGAATTAAAATAAATTTTTATAAAGAAGGGCGATCGTTTGTATGAGAATAGAACAATGGGGGTATGATATGAATGATTTAGGGTATAATTGGTCATTTAAAATTAACCCTCGAAGACCTGGAACAATTAAATCAGTCTCGTAAGGAAGAATATTATCCACTTGGTATCGAGAATGAGTTTTGTGGAGCCAACGATTAGTAAACAACAAATAAAAGAATTTAATAAGGGTAAATATAATAATGGTTTTGCCCTTGTTTATCTCATGAAAACAGAAAAAACAGGATTATATATAATAAGTAAGGAAATACAAAATGATTTAACTATGGGAAGATGGGGAGGCGTTTCGTACATAATATTATTCTAACATATATTTCTAATACATAAATGACAGCAAGAAGGCTTCAAGAAAATTATCATTTCTGTGTTCAAGCATACCTTCAAGAAAAGGGTATTCGGTATTTTAATAAATATGTTCTACAACATAAGAATGAGGTATTTTCAATAAAAGATTGGCATTATGCTGATGTTGATAAACCAACAACTTTAGATTTAATTAGAATGTTAAATAATGAAAAATTATAAGGTTAAGAAAAGGTAAGGCTCTTTTAGAAATTCAAAAGAAATTTTATTGGTATCCTGTTGTAAAAAATTATTTTGGATACAGGAATAAACAAGAAATCCTGATGAATATATGTATAATATTCTATGGGGTGTAAACGATTCAAGTATAGTAAGGGATGAGGAAGGAGTTGAAGAAGAGAGGGAAGAGGAGGAAAAGGAGGAGGAGGAGAGAGAGAAGGAGGAAAGAGAGAAGAGAGAGAGGGAGGAAAGAGAGAGAATGAATAAATATCAAAATATGGAAACCAGTGAGATTCAAAAAGAATAGAGGTATTAAAGAAATTAACTTATCTCACCAGGGAGGAATACAAAGAATTAAAAAGTCTATTTGCAATACTTTCGACAAGACTATCGACATCGAGAAGACATGCATTTTAATTCAAGTTTTTTTTCTTAAATAAAATGGAGGAGAGAGTGAAGGCATTTCTAAGGATTCTTTTTGTTTTAAAATTAGGATTCAAATGTGCATCTTGGAAACTAAAAAGGTTTTTGCACTCTGCAGAAATTTTTCTCATAAATAAATGAGTTATTGTCTCAAATGTAAAAAGAAAACTAATACTAAAAATATTTCATATATTAAAAGTAAAAAATAACAGGGTTATACAAAAAGGTATATGTCTCGGTGTGTGGTTCAAAAAAATCAATTTATCTCCAAACACAAACTCGGAGGAGATATACAAAAGTTTTTATCAGGAAGTAAATTTACAACTACTGGAATACCAGGGGAATTACATCTTCCAGGGTATTCTTTCTGTGGTCCAGGCACAAAACTTGGATAAAAGATTAGATGAGGCAGACAATCCTAAATCCTGGAGTAAACCAATCAATAGAGTTGATGAAGTGTGCATGAGACACTTCGCATATTGATTATGTTGTGTGAAGGCAGGGGTATGCACAGAATAATAATAGAGAGACAGGGAATACTCCACAATCGTTGGAAGAAAAAGTACATGAAGTCCGATAGAGAAATGTTATATAATTTGTCTCTGATACAAAATCCAACCTTGGAGAGAAAAAGTTGATAGGTTCATCAGAAGAAGATGATTAGTGCTAAATTGAAATCTTGTGAATCTTGGAAATTCAAAAACTTATAGGCTCTAATGATGCCAATAAGACTGAAGAGCAATTTAGCTGATGAATTACATAAACCAATATTCACAAAAGTGCTTCAGAGAAGGAAAGTTTATTCCAAGGAAGTTGATTATAAGCCTGGTCTGCTGATTTGATTGAACTCAATAATGATAAGGGGTACAAGTATGTTTTTAACCAGACATTGAATGGAGGAGTAGATATGCGTAAGTTGTCCCTTTAAAAACAAAACAGGTAATAATCTTATGTTAGTCTTTCAACAGATATTTAATAAAAGTAAGAGAAAACTCTAAGAAATTGTGGACTGATGAGGGTAGAGAGTTTTTATAACAAGACATTTATGAATTTTCTAAAAATAACAGTATTACATTATACAGTACCTTTAATGAAGGGAAGGCAGCTGTTGCTGAACGTTTTAATCGCACTCTCAAAAGAGAGAGACTATATAAAAAATTCACACAACTCGGTTCACAACAATGGTCATATTTTATTCAGGATATTGTAGGATAAGTATAATGACACGATTCACACGTCAACGAATATGAAGCCATCAGAAACATTTACAAAATTAAAACATGAAAAGAGATTAATGTCAGAAAAACCTAAAACTAAAGTTGGTGAGTATCGTAAGAATATATAGGTGGAAATCTCATTTGGAAAAGGGTTTTACTCAAATCCATGGACGAAAGAACTTTTAAAAATTGTTGATGGCTAGATACAGTTCCTTTTGGACTTATAAAATATATGATTTGGAAGGGGAAGAGATTTTAGGTTCATTTTATTCACAGGAATTACAAAAGACAAAGTTCAGTATGATAATACACCTTGTGTGGACACTAGAGGGACAAGTCCGAGGTGTATTACAGTATATAATGTGTGTCAAGGGGGACGTTCTTAGATCTGTGAACCCCAAACACAGAATCCTCAACTGGACAGGGGGTCAAGGCTTAACTTTTGCTTGTGTGTGTGTGTGTGTGTAATGGGAGCAATAGGTTGGCGCTTTTCACTCCCTCCTACTGTCATACACCGTTGTGGGACACTGAGAGGGCCAAGTCCGAGGTGTATAACAGCATATAATGTGTGTCAAGGGGGACGTTTCTTAGATCTGTGAACTCCAGCAAAACACAGAATCCTCAACTGACAATAGTCAAGGTTTAACTTTTACTTGTTGATGTGTAAGTGTGTGTGTGTCCTAACCTCACATTCAAAATCTTAACCCCAACCCTCACATTCAAAATCTCAACCCCAATCTGATCCTCGCCTAACACAATGTCTTTTTTCAAAATGAGATTTCACCTATATATATATATTTTTACGTTTTTTTCTTCTTCCAATTCTGTCTTTTAAGGTTTCTCTGTGGTTTGATGACGTAGGTAGGTGGCAAGCCTGCACTTTCTTCTGCAGAACGAACAATGTATATTTTTGTTTTTTTTCTCTTCTTCCAATTCTGTCCTTTAAGGCTTTCAGGTTTGATGACGTAGAAAGAGGGAGAGTAAGCCTGCACTTTCTCCCAGAACCTTTCTTGATTCCTGCTCCCAAATCAAGCACCACATCCGACAAAGAACTACATCGATAGGTTTAGATCCCAAAGAGTGATAGCAACTCTAAAAGTCTCCAAAATATAAAATAAATAAAAATAATAATAATAATAAATAAATAAATAAATAAATACAAAAGCCCCCCAAAAAAGTTTCAAGTGTCCAACATAAACCCAGAATCTCTTCCAAGTCTTCAAGGTATGCAACCACACTCCCGTTGAGTTTCCAAGATATGTACTCACATTTTTCTGTGAGTTACTAATCCAGAAACCCACATTTCAAGTATTCAAAGTAAAACCAACTTACAAAGTCTCTTAAGGGATAACTATATTTACTTGATTTTTTCACAAAATTTGTGAGTCTCCAAGGTAGGCCCCATATTTAGGAACCATCTTGGCAGAACCCTTTTCCTGAGTCTCCAAGGGTACTTATTTTAAACCATCAAGGCAGAATCTCATTTGCATTGATTTTTTTCAAAATTTAGTGAGTCTCCCAAGGTAGGTCTCTATATTTAGAACCATCTTGGTGAACCTCTTTTTCCTGAGTCTCCAAGGTAGTTATTTAAACCATCAAGGTAGAACTCATTTACTGATTTTTTTCAAAAATTTCTGTGAGTCTCCAAGGTCGGCCTCCCATATTTAGAACCATCTTGGCAGAACCCTTTTCCTGAGTCTCCAAGGTAGTTATTTAAACCATCAAGGCAGAACTCATTTACTTTGATTTTTCAAAATTTTAGAGTCTCCAAGGTGAAAACTTGTATTCTGGCTCATCAAGGTATAACTTTGTTCAGT
>NW_028222248.1:27500-45000 GCF_056783735.1 Eptatretus burgeri
TAAGCTCCGCCTACTTTTGCTAAGCCCTGCCCACTCTTACATCATTTCCAGTTCATCTCTGACTCACAAAGAAATCACTAGAAAATTACAGGATGTTATGGTTTTGAAAAATTTCCCAATGAAGGCTTGCCTCGGCTTGCCCAGGGAATTTCCAAAGGAAACCACACCCACCAGTCTTTCTCTATAAAAGCTTCAAACCCAGGCTCCATTTTAAACATTTGTTCTTGCTGGCAATGGTGTTCTGTGTGCTTGTCTCGAACTCTCTGTCTTCTATGGAACTAAACCTTCAAGTTGATGAACTGGATTCAAACCTCTTATCTATTGAGGTAAGATTTTTTATTTTCCTATTTTCAAACTTTGATTGAAGCATACTCATTTAATAATTAAATAACTTAATTAATACATTATTATTTTCTCTCACAGGAAATTGTATCTGAAATACAAAATGAAAATACTGCTTTTGCTACAACTTGGGGGAAATTGTTGGCTTGGTTGAAGACCTTATGAGCGACCAAGACCTTGAGTGGGATGACTTTGGTGTTCCTTGGAACTCTCTGTCTTGTATGGAACTAAACCTTCAAGTTGATGAACTGGATTCAAACCTCTTATCTATTGAGGTAAGATTTTTTATTTTCCTATTTTCAAACTTTGATTGAAGCATACTCATTTAATAATTAAATAACTTAATTAATACATTATTATTTTCTCTCACAGGAAATTGTGTCTGAAATACGAAATGAAAATACTGCTTTTGCTACAACTTGGGGCGAAATTGTTGGCTTGGTTGAAGACCTTATGAGCGACCAAGACCCACAGAACGAGTTCGTCCTTGATGACCCAACCAAAGAGTTATACCTTGGAGACCAGCAAAATCCTGAAAAAGAGTTTTACAGCAATAGTACTCATTGTGAGTTATCAAGACAATACCCACTGAACAAGTTATACCTTGATGAGCCAGAATACAAGTTTTACCTTGGAGACTCACAAATTTTGAAAAAATCAAGAAATGAGTTCTGCCTTGATGGTTTAAATAACTACCTTGGAGACTCAGGAAAAGGGTTCTGCCAAGATGGTTCTAAATATGGGGCCTACCTTGGAGACTCACAAATTTTGAAAAAATCAGTAAATGAGTTCTGCCTTGATGGTTTAAATAACTACCTTGGAGACTCAGGAAAAGGGTTCTGCCAAGATGGTTCTAAATATGGGGCCTACCTTGGAGACTCACAAATTTTGAAAAAATCAGTAAATGAGTTCTGCCTTGATGGTTTAAATAACTACCTTGGAGACTCAGGAAAAGGGTTCTGCCAAGATGGTTCTAAATATGGGTCCTACCTTGGAGACTCACAAATTTTGAAAAAATCAGTAAATGAGTTATCCTTAAGAGACTTTGTAAGTTGGTTTTACTTTGAATACTTGAAATGTGGGTTCTGGATTGATAACTCACAATGTGATACATATCTTGGAAACTCAACGGGAATGTGGTTATACCTTGAAGACTTGGAAAGTTGGGTTTATGTTGGACACTTGAAACTTTTTTGGGGGCTTTTATTTATTTATTTATTTATTTATTATTATTATTATTTTATTTATTTATATTTTGGAGACTTTTGGAGTTGCTATCACTCTTTGGGATCTAAACCTATCAAGAAAGTTCTTACTCCCTCTTTCTATGTCATCAAACCTGAAAGCCTTAAAAGACAGAATTGGAAGAAGAGAAAAAAAAAAAAAAACGTAAAATATATATATATATATATAGGTGGAAATCTCATTTTGAAAAAGACTGTGTTGGGTGAGGATTGAGTTGGGGTTGAGATTTTGAATGTGAGGGTTGGGGTTGAGATTTTGAATGTGAGGGTTGGGACACACACACACATACACATCAACAAACAAAAGTTAAGCCTTGACTATTCAGTTGAGGATTCTGTGTTTGGGGTTCACAGATCTAAGAACGTCCCCCTTGACACACATTATATACTGTTATACACCTCGGACTTGGCCCTCGAGTGTCCACAACGGTGTATAGTAGGAGGGAGTGAAGCGCCAACCTATTGCTCCCATTGCACACACACACACACACACACACACACAAACAAAAGTTAAGCCTTGACTATTCAGTTGAGGATTCTGTGTTTGGGGTTCACAGATGTAAGAACGTCCACCCCTTGACACACATTATATACTGTTATACACCTCGGACTTAGCCCTCGAGTGTCCACAAAGGTGTATTATCTGCTTAGTTTTGTCTTTTGTAATTCCTGTGAATAAAATGAACCTAAAATCTCTTCCCCTTCCAAATCATATATTTTATAAGTCCAAGGAACTGTATCTATTACATCAACAATTTTAAAAAGTTCTTTCGTCCATCGTTCAGTAAAACCCTTTTCAAAATGAGATTTCCACCTATATATTCTTACGATATCACCAACTTTGAACTTAGGTTTTCTGACATTAATTTCTTTTTCATATTTTAATTTTGTAAATGTTTCTGATGGCTTCATATTCGTTGACGTGTGAATCGTGTCATTATACTTATCCACAATATCCTGAATAAAAGATGACCATTGTTGTGAACCGAGTTGTGTGAATTTTTTATGTAGTCTCTCTTTTAAGGTACGATTAAAACGTTCAACAACAACTGCCTTCCCTTCATTAAAGGTACTGTATAATGTAATACTGTTATTTTTTAGAAAATTCATAAATGTCTTGTTATAAAACTCTCTACCCTCATCAGTCCACAATTTCTTAGGTTTTCTCTTACTTTTATTAAATATCTGTTGAAAAGCTAACATAAGAGTATTACCTGTTTTGTTTTTTAAAGGGACAACCCACGCATATCTACTCCTCAAATCAATAACGGTTAAAGCATACTTGTACCCCTTATCATTATTGAGTTCAATCAAATCAGCAGACCAGATATAATCAACTTCCTTGGAATAAACTTTCCTTCTCTGAAACTTTGTGAATATTGGTTTATGTAATTCATCAGCTAATTGCTCTTCAGTCTTAATGGCATCATTAGAGCCTATAAGTTTTTTGAATTTCCAAGTCCAAGTTTCAATTTAGCACTAATCATCTTCTTCACGATGAACCTATCAACTTTTTCTCTCAAGGTTGGATTTTGTATCAGAGACAAATTATACAACATTTCTCTATCGGCTTCATGCTTTTCTTCCAACGTTGTGGTATTCCCATAATCAATATCGTGTCTCATGCACACTTCATCAACTCTATTGATTGGTTTACTCCAGGATTTAGGATTGTCTGCCTCATCTAATCTTTTATCCAAGTTTGTGCCTGGACCACAGAAAGAATAACCTGGAAGATGTAATTCCCCTGGTATTCCAGTAGTTGTAAATTTACTTCCTGATAAAAACGTTTGTATATCTCCTCCGAGTTTGTGTTTGGAGATAAATTGATTTTTTTGAACCACACACCGAACATATACCTTTTTGTATAACCCTGTTATTTTTACTTTTAATATATGAAATATTTTTAGTATTAGTTTTCTTTTTACATTTGAGACAATAACTCATTTATTTATGAGAAAAATTTCTGCAGAGTGCAAAAACCTTTTTAGTTTCCAACATGCACATTTGAATCTTAATTTTTAAAACATAAAGAATCCTTAGAAATGCCTTCACTCTCTCCTCCATTTATTTAAGAAAAAACTTGAATTAAAATGAATAGCTTGACGATGCTAATAGTTTTGTTGAAAGTATTGCAAATAGACTTGTTAATTCTTTGTATTCCTACCTGGTGAGATAAGTTATTTTCTTTAATACCTCTATTCTTTTTTGAATCTCACTGGTTTCCATATTTTGATATTTATTCATTCTCTCTCTTTCCTCCCTCTCTCTCTTCTCTCTTTCCTCCCTCTCTCTATTCTCTCTTTCCTCCTTCTCTTTCTTCTCCCTCTCTCTATTCTCTCTCTCCTCCTTCTCCTTTTCCTCCTCTTCCCTCTCTTCTTCAACTCCTTCCTCATCCCTTACTATCCTTGAATCGTTTACACCCCATAGAATATTATACATATATTCATCAGGATTTCTTGTTATTCCTGTATCCAAAATAATTTTTTTACAACAGGAAACCAATAAAATTTCTTTTGAATTTCTAAAAGAGCCTTACCTTTTCTTAACCTTATAATTTTTTCATTATTTAACATTCTAATTAAATCTAAAGTTGTCGGTTTATCAACATCAGCATAATGCCAATCTTTTATTGAAAATACCTCATTCTTATGTTGTAGAACATATTTATTAAAATACCGAATACCCTTTTCTTGAAGGTATGCTTGAACACAGAAATGATAATTTTCTTGAAGCCTTCTTGCTGTCATTTATGTATTAGAAATATATGTTAGAATAATATTATGGCACGAAACACCTCCCCATCTTCCCATAGTTAAATCATTTTGTATTTCCTTACTTATTATATATAATCCTGTTTTTTCTGTTTTCATGAGATAAACAAGGGCAAAACCATTATTATATTTACCCTTATTAAATTCTTTTATTTGTTGTTTACTAATCGTGGCTCCACAAAACTCATTCTCGATACCAAGTGGATAATATTCTTCCTTACGAGACTGATTTAATTGTTCCAGGTCTTCGAGGTTAATTTTAAATGACCAATTATACCCTAAATCATTCATATCATACCCCCATTGTTCTATTCTCATACAAACGATACGCCCTTCTTTATAAAAATTTATTTTAATTCGAACTGTGAATTCTGTATGACCTGGAGATAATATCAACACTTCTGTATCTTTAGAATACACAGCCGTTTTATTTAAGTATATATATTGTGATAAATCGCTTAATCTCACCAAGTCATTCGCGTCAGTCGGGCTTGGATAATTTTTTAATTTATAAGCATTTTTCATGTTAATATTTTTGTTTATATTATATTTATGTCGTTCAGCCTGTGCCTTTGTGTAATAATTTGATAAATCAATATCCAGTTCTTGAGATACACCAAAGATAGAACCATCTTTACCAACATAAGTCATTTATATTAGATTAAAAATAATATCATAAAATTTTTTATTTTTGTTGAGTTGAAATAACACATATAGACATAATTGACCACAACACTTGGAATTTAATTCTTGGACTTGAAATGTTTGATAAACACCATTCTGTAAGAATTTTATGACTTCAACAGGTGGTGGAAGACCAAAACTATCAAAATAATATTTGTCTTGACTATTAAAAATACAAACCCAATGAGAACCGTTCCCATCATTATCTTCTAAGTTCATAATAATATTCTTTGTATGTTTCGACACATTTGTTAATTCATCTCTCATACAAATAACCACATTATGAATTTTTAATTTCTTACAATATTTGGCAAGTTGTAAATTTGATGTTGTATTCTTTCCAAATTCTTTCAACCACTCATCAATGCTCATTTATTTATTAGAAAGATATAATCCATTACCTCTTTTCGTTAATTTTACACCTGCTTGTGCTATAGAAGAAAGCATATCTCCAACTAACAATCTCGCTTTATCAGGCAGACCTTCAAGTTTTTCAGCAAAATCTACAATTACACCACTTCCACTAATTTGTTTCTCCAACTCTTTGTTATGTCTTTCCAATTCTTTTTGAGCCTGGAGTTGAGCCTTCCTTTCGTTGGCAGTTTTGACCGCTGTTGAAATACCACCCGTCAATGCTCCAACCGCACTTAAACCAGCAAATAAAGGAATTAGAAATGGGAGAAATCCTCCACTCGTCTCTCTTATTGAATATTTTTTCAACATTGGTTTTGTCATTTTAATTTTAAGTGAGCCAGTGTCATTCAAGATTTTAACCTGTTCTCTTGTGAGCAAAACATCAATTCTTACTGCTCCTTTTCTCTGAATTGTATTAACGTTAATCGTACAAGGCTTTTGATTTTGAACACAAGATGATAGTTTCTGAAGATTGATTTGATTAACATATACCCCAGTTGGTACTTTGCCACTCATTTATTTAACAAAAAATTATGTGAGACTAATCATCACACCATTATCTGTATTAATCTGCAATTCTGTTTCTTCCAAAAGCAAACAATATGTATCAACTTCTTCACTCTCTCCTCTTTCAATGTATAGGGAAGTATCCACTCGATTAGACTTTATAGTTTCTTTTTGAGCGCTCAGGTCAAACGTATAGATTGTATACAAACTTTTAAATGCTGTCATATCCAAAATAGGTTCTTTATTTCCATTACTTTCACACACCTTTTGGTAAGACTTGTATGCTTCAGCAAAATCATTTTTTCCCAATTAATTTCCAATCTATCTCGTGGATAAAATGTTCCATCTAGAGAAACGCGAAGTTGTTTCACCTTAGCATTATCACTCAATGCATTATTCTTATCAGTCGCAGTATCACCATCTGGCTTTTTAAAAATCATCCACAGATATCGTGGCTTTCCTTCCAGAACACCCAAATTCCACGTGTAAGTAGTTTGATTGAGTTTAACGTGTTGACATCTTCTTTTGAGGTATGATACACTGAGTGGTTTCTTTGAGTTAAGTCTTCGATTCAACATCTCTTCTGTTTTAAGATTAGGAGTATATTCACTGATATACCAACTCATCTCCTCAATTACAAATTTATTCTGATCACCAAAAGCATTACCAACACCAAAAAGCAATCTATTTTCATTATCATTCCTTTGTAGTTGAAATCTAATTTTAAGACCATACAGAACTTTATCATAATCACAAAATCCAAATATACCTTTAAGAGGAACTGCCACAGTAAAACTATTTTCTGCTTTTGTATCATCATTATACATTCCTTTCCTTTGAATATATCCAGGGTCTGTGTTTGTTCCCGTTGACATATCAGGAATAAAACCTTCGACAGACCCCTTTCCCATTCTATCACTGAATGTATAGAGTGTAAATTTCATCATTTCAGATACAGCAGAGACATAATCAACCGCTTCAACTTCTTGTGTTCCAATATACAATCGCACACTATCAAACATTTTCCAGAAGAAATCATTTACAAGTGTAGCGTTTGTGTTATTCCCAGCCTTAGTGAATTTAAATTTACACAACAAGAAACTTTCGGAGAGATTCAAATAGGTTTGTTGATTATTTATTTCAAAACTTTTTGTACCATTTGTATTCCAGTCTGTTCCAGTTATTGCATTTACCTTGAAGTAATCTTCTTTTTTAGTGGAGTTTGAGATAATAATAGTATCATCCAAATCATAGATACCATCAATTGCTTCCATACTTGTATTTATTTAGGAAAAAAGATGTTAAAACTTTTGAAACCCTGATCCAGATGTAATTATCTCATCTTATTTAATGTGAATTATTTTCTGTCGTTCTTGGGGGGACAACTGAGTTTTACCTTTCTTAATTTCTTTTATTGCTTGTAATTTATGAGATTCTTTCTGAGCATCTTTTATACTCTTTACAGCACCTGCTACATTTCCCACAGCAGAAGCAGTTGAACCAATTAGGTCTTTATGTTTAAGAATAGTTGAACCAATACCCATGAGAGTATCAATTATCCCATCTCCTCTAAATTGATGTCCGACACCCCTTTGTCTCTTAGGTTTATAGTATCCTCTACCAAGATACATACCTTCACCCTTGTAGTACGGGGAAAGGAACATCCCATCCCCTGTAATTATTTTATATTTTCCCAACTCGTGCTTCCTCACAATAACCATCGTATTTATTTATTGAAAAACTTCAGGTAGGTGAATTCTGATGGATATAACTTCTCCATTAAAAGAGATCACACGATTATCTTGGTCGGTTATCCTAAAATTTACTCTGTGTATGGTTTTTCCTGACACAGGTAGATAAACCAAATTTTTAGGTTCCATATTGAATTTATAACCAATTGGGGTTGAGTATGCGCTGAATGAAAATATTGTATTTGTTTTTAATCCATCATTATAAGCACCATCAATCAAATCACAGTGAATTAACACCGAATTTATTCCTGAGGATATTTGAATGACATTATCACTGTAAAACGTCCCATTAGTTTCAATCTTTTTTGAGGAGAAACCTAATAACTCTCTAAATGAATTATCAATTGTGAAATCAACCTTGTAGTTATTTTTAACTTTAATCGTTGATTTTGAAGTATGTTTTTGAATGTTTATAACAATATTTTTTGGTTCATCACCCTGTTCTTTCATAAGACGAGCAATTTCGGAAGATATTTGAGAAATCTCGTATGCTCCGGGTGAGACTGTTATCGTTTTGTATCCACTTCCCGGATTATAACTAAACTTGTCATTTTTCTCGGTTATATTAAATAAGGTATTATAAGTCTCCATGGACAATAAAGATGCCTCATATTCTTTTGTTGTGTCAAGTTGTAGTGGGTATGGGAATGAAGATGTGTGGTCGCTTGTTGTGAAATTAAAACTCAGGATTGTGCTTCTCATCTTATTTAATATGAGATAAAATGTCTTTATATTGAGATTTATTAATTATTTTCATGTTCATCAACTGGTCTAAAATGGCTGATGCTTCATTAAAACAATTGTTATTTCCAGCCTTCTTACTGCCGAACAACAATAACAGTCTATTAACTAATTGCGATGGGTCATTTGGAAGAAAACTAATACCTGAACCAAGGATACTTAAAGCCTGAATAATGTGTTTCTCCTTCTCATTCTTCCTACTTTTACCAGAAAGAATAACCTTATAATTTAGAGTGTTCAGCAAATCAATATATACTCTATCATCATTATTTTCCATATCCAATGGTTTATCAATATACTTTGATTCATCCCTCACAGTTGAACCTTGCCTTCCATCTTTTGTGAGAAGAAACATTAATCTCGGAGTTAGTTTAACAGGGGGTTGAGCAGAACTTAAGAACCTTAATTCATCATTAAATATCAATACCTTTTCTTGAACAAGATGAAATATTGCTGGTTGTTCTGTTGGAATGAGTCCTGCTTTGGTTTTTGAATCCGCTGAATATTCATTGTTTTGAACAGCATTCACAATATAATCAGGGGTTGATTAATCTCTTCCAGTTGTTGAAATAAACCTTCATCATCATATTCTAATTCTCCTAAATGCTCTAATTCTTCCTCCGTCATTTGACTGAAATCTTTTAACATTTGAAGCTTTCTAGGAGTATATTCTACTGTGGGAACTGTGGAAACATCTTTCATTTTTTCTTGGGAAGTTTTTAAAAGTGGTTTAAAAAATTTCTCTTGTTTTTTCAAATGCTTCTTCGCCCGTTAGTTTCTGTCTGCGTTTCTTCTTTATGTCTTCCTGTTGTTTTACAACTTTTGAAACCAACTCTTGATGTTCCTTAAATCTTCTTGCTCTTTCTTTTGTATCCATTTATTTATTGTAAAATATCATTTAATGAATTGTAAAGATCAACAGGGAAATTTTCCTTTTCTTCATCATTCAAGTAGATGTGTTCAAATAAATCCTTTTCTTTAAATATTTCATCAAATTCTTTATTAACATTAATGCGAGTTGTAATTTCTTCTTCACTAATCCTTGCATCTCTGCTTTTCATACGTTTGTGTTGAGTTTCTTCATCAACATCAAAACCGAATGATAAAATCTTCACTCCGCTCAGATATTTAATAATTTGTCTCGTTCCTTCTGGATTAGTTTCTAATATCCCAACACCACCAGATTTTAGTTTCTTTAACTCACTCTTACAATGTGAATATTTTGTTGTACCAAGAGAAACCTCCTCAAATATTTGTCCTTCATTCCTCAATCGCATATGTTCCTCCACTGAAATACAGTGATAATCTTCACCTTTTACTTCTCCAGGTCTTATTGCTCTAGTTGTTGTTGATACAATGCGTATCACGGGGTGTTTTTTAAGTAAATTTACAATATTCTCATTTGTACTACACAAGAACCTTGATTTATGAAAGTTTTTTCCAGAAGCAGATTTACCCACAAGATTTATAATAATAGTTGTCATTTATATATGTAATTGTTTATAAAACAAAAAATATATCCCTTAATATCTCATCTTGTTTCACAACAATATATTTATATTTTTCAGTCGTGTGCTTCATATAATCCTCAAATTTCTTTTTACTACATAATGTAGAACAATTATCTCTCCAAAAATTATTGATATCTATTGAATTTAACTTGAATAAAATAAAAGTATTAGCATTGTTTCTGATGGAACGACGAGGAAGTTGAAAGTACGATTGACTAAGATAAATACAATTACAAGAAGAATGTCTCCCTCTTGTGTAGTAGCTGTCCATTACCGTTTGGTTTCTCTCATTAACACAATCATCAAAGATAACGAGGTTCTTTTTTGATTTATCCAAATCTTGGGGAGACGGTATATCATCCGTATTATCACTAAGAATACAAGTTATAAGATTTGATTTCTTTTTACATCTCTGTGTATCACAAAATAGTTGAATTATATCTTCAATGTTATAATCATTTAGGTTTTTTTGACGTTTAAATAAACCTATTATATCTTCTTTTTGAAGACCAGCATTAAAACCTTGTGAGAGTAGTTGATACTCTGGTTGAAAACTCGACTTTGTGAAAATTATTAAATTATCATAATCTAAAAAGTTGGGAGTCAGGAGCATTTTTAAAAGTAAGCAGGTTTTTCCACATCCACTTGAACCAACTATGAGACATCTTAATGAATTTGGGAGATTTTTATGGTTGTTAAATTTTATCTTATTTTCCCAAATAGGTAAAAAATCATTCATTTATATATTTGAAAAACAGGTTATTTAATTTATTATTGGCTTTTTAAGAAACTCTATATTTTATCCTAAGTTCAGGTTTAATTTCAAGATAATCCATTATTTTATTTATACAATATCTTGTGTTGATATTTCCCTGAAAATTACATCCATGAATAATATACAACAACAATCCTTTGAACATTTCTCTTATACGTTCAGTTTCTTCCCTTGTAAGGAAAGGTGTGTTATCATCCTCATACTTTACATTCATTTCTCTAATCAATCTTGTAAAGTAATTCATTTTTGGTGTAAATCTAAAAGAATTATTTTCCTTTTTATATTTTTTATTATCATTAATTAGAAGATAATCACAGAATATACATTGTTTATAGGCTTTTGACTCTGTGTTTAATCCCCGTCTTTCACACGCAGGACAATTCTCAAATTTGTCATATGGAGAATCAGGAAAGTCTAGCATATTTATAAAGTAAAACTTTACTTAAACTGAAATTCATCTATACTTTCAGTTGTATATTACCATCGATATCGATATACTTTTTCATTATCAGATTCAACGACAACATTTTTTATATTAAAGGTAATTTTAAAATTATCGTTAACTACTATTGAACGAAATGTCATTTCACCTGATATATTAACATCCTTTATTTCATCAAGATTTACATCTTTAGGGTTGTTGAAAAAAATACAAATTTCTCCTTGCATATTACAGATGGTCTTATCTTTTCTTTCTAAAGCTTCATCCATAAGGTTTTGTTCTTTGATACTTTTTCTTGTTTCATTGCTTTTTCTAGTTTTGAATATATTACTAGAAGGAGAGGAGAAACTTTTGTTAGAGATACTTTAATTGATGTTCTACCAGGTATACTAAAAGCCCTTCCACTGAAGGAAATTGAAGAACTCATATTATTTACCATAATAGTTTTTATCCAATAGTTGTTATATTTATCTTTGTTCAATTTTACATCCTTGACATATTTCTCAGTATCTTTAACAGATGAAGAGATTGATTGAAACTTGTCTTTTGTGTCTTGAAACATTGTATTTATTAAGTGAAAAAGTTGGAGGATAAAATGTTTTTAAGCACAGATTCACCTATAAATTAAACGAAATTTTCATCAAGAAAATTTTAGTTTAAGCAAAGTTTTATTCTATAAATATGGTGAATACAACGTACTGCGATGTTTGTAATCACGAATATAAACATTATAGAAAACACCTCCGAACCAACAAACACACATTTAATCTATTTCATCAAATATCTCCTCTTGAGTTGGAAAGAAAACATTGTGATATCTGTTCAAAGGATGTTTTGAAGAGTAGTTATAATCAACATCTTCAATCACAAAAACACAAGAAAAATGAGTTTAAAGTAAAGGGAGACTATTATATTAAAAACACTGATGAGGCATTTAAAGGGCATATAAAAATAAGGATTTTTCAATTTGGAGAACCCGGTCCATCATCAATAGCTGAATCAATTGAAATAGTGAAACCCGATGTTGAAAAATTTATTAAAAAGACATTAAAAGAAATAAAAACTTTAAAGTTTTATATGGGAGTGAAAATGAAAATGAAAAGACAAGATGAAGAACAAACTCCTTATATGAGAACAGATCTTCATTTTATAACATCATTTCAAGATTTTTTGAATAGTGGGGTTTATGAAGAACTATCAAGACAAGAGGAGGATGTTGATAATACAGTGGTAGGAAGTGGATTCAATATTAAAAAAATCATCTTTTTAGATATACACATTCTAAAATCAAACCCTCTTAAAGCTTCTTCTTATATTGAATTACCAAAAGAAATAAAACTAAAGAAGGCAGTTGTTAATATTAAGAACAATGATAATAAATGTTTTCTCTGGTCTGTTCTTGCTCACTTACATCCACCAAAATGTAATTCAGAAAGAGTAAAACAATATATGAAATATGAGAATACCTTGGACATTAAAGATTTTAAATTCCCAATGCCATTAACAGATATTCCTAAATTTGAGAAAAAGAATAATCTTTCTATTAATGTATATGGATTAACGGATACAAACAAAGTTCAAATATTAAAAATTTCAAACAACTATAAAAATGAAGAAACACACATTGACCTTTTATATTTTAGTGTTGGAAAGAATTCACATTACACATACAATCAATAATTTATCAAGATTAATCTCTTCTCAGGTATTCAGAACAGCAAACAAAATATATCCTTGTAAGCGATGTCTTAATTCATTTCATACAAAAGAACGATTAGAACAACATTCAAAATATTGTAGTAATCATAAATCAGCTGTAATTACAATGCCTAAACCTGGTGAAAAGATTTATTTTGAAGATTATAATAAATCTATCATGCACCCATTTGTGATATACGCTGATTTTGAATGTATCCTTAAAAAGATAAATACTGCTTCTCCTAATCCAAAAGAACCATATACAAATAAATATCAAAAACATATTCCTTGTGGTTTCTGTTATTATATCAAATCATCTGTTGGAGAAAAGTATAACAAACTTGAACATTATCGTGGAAAAAATGCTTCACAAGAGTTTGTAAAACGATTAGAAAAGGATTGTATAAGACTCACTAAATTAATGAAAGAAACAAATGAACCGATGAAATTAACCAAAGAAGAAAAATTAGAATTTAGAATGAACAATATCTGCCATATTTGTGAGGGGGAAATTAAGGAGTCTAAAGTTAGAGACCATTGTCATCTTACTGGTAAATATAGAGGTCCCGCTCATTCCTGTTGTAATCTTAATTATAAATTACCTTCTTTTATTCCAGTCTTTCTTCACAACAGCGCCAACTATGATACACATCTATTTATAAATGAACTTTCAAAAACACCAGGGAATATTTCTGCTATAACAAACACAAGTCAAAAGTATATTTCATTTTCAAAAATGATATTCACAAAACCTTTAACTCGTATTAGGTTTTTAGATTCTTACAAGTTTATGGGAACACCACTAGCCTACCTCGCATCAAATCTAAGCTCCATGGACTCTTTTCCAAATCTTAATTCATTCTTTCCAAAAGAGGAAATTCTCACTAAAGAGGAAATTCAGATTAAAGAGAGAATTCAAAGTAAAGAGGAAACTGTAATTAATGAAGAAATTCTAACTGAAGATGAAATTCTAATTATAAAGAAAATTCGAACTAAAGAGGAAATTCTGATTAAAGATGAAATTCTGATTAAAGAAGGAATTCTTACGAGAGAGGAAATTCAAACAAGGAATGAAATTCAAAGTAAAGAGAAAATTCTTACAAGTAAGGGAGTTTATCCTTATGATTATATGGATTCATTTATGAGATTTAAAGAAACACAACTTCCATCAAAAGAAAGTTTCTATAATAACCTTTATGAAGAAGAGATAAGTGATAAGGAATATAAACACGCACAAGAAATATGGAAATTATTTAAGATAAAGAACCTTGGAGAATATCATGATTTATATCTAAAAACAGATGTTTTATTGTTAGCTGATGTGTTTGAAGCTTTTAGATCACTCTGTCATAATAAAAATTGTTATGGATTAGATCCTGCCCACTATTTCACAGCTCCTGGTTTAGCTTGGAGTGCAATGTTGAAAATGACAAAACAAGATATAGATTTAATCAGTGATGTGGATATGCTTTTGATGATTGAGAAGTCCAAGAGAGGTGGAATATCACAAGTATGTTCAAAAGATATGCTAAAGCAAATAATAAATATCTTCCAAATTATGATAGTGAAAAAGATAGTAATTATTTGATGTATTTTGATGCTAATAATTTGTATGGATGGGCAATGTCTCAATCTCTGCCTTATGGTAAATTAGAGTGGGTGGAAGAAAAGGATTATGAAAAGGCTTTGATGAATATTGTTATTTCTTCTCAAGAGGAATTGAATGACGAAGAAGAAGGTTATTATTTTGAAGTTGATTTGAGGTACCCGAGTGATCTTCATAATAAGCATAAAGATCTTCCTTTTGCATGTGAGAAAGAAACTCCAAAGAAAGAATGGTTAAGTGATTATCATAAAAGTTTTAATATTAAAGGTAAATCAACAGAAAAGTTATTAACAACATTCTATGATAAAGAGGGATATGTTTTGCATCAGAGAAGCTTAAAACAGTTTTTGAGAGAAGGATTGAGAGTAGCTAAAATTCATAGAGTTTTAAAATTTAAACAAAGTCCTTGGGTGAAAAAGTATATTCAATTCAATACAGATATGAGAGCAAATACAAAAGTAAAATTTGAAGGGGACTTTTATAAATTAATGAATAATGCTGTATTTGGAAAGACTATGGAAAATGTTAGAAACAGGCAAAACATTAGATTCGCAACATCTTGGAAAGAAGCTTCGAGATTGATAAATAAACCAAGTTTTGAGAGAGAAGAGGTTTTTTCAGAGAACTTTTCTGCAATTCATATGAAAAAGGAAAGTATTGTAATGGATAAACCAATTTATATTGGAACAGCAGTTCTTGATTTATCAAAGATATTGATGTATGATTATTTGTATAATGACTTAAAGAAAGAGTATGGTGAAAATGTTTCATTGTTGTATATGGATACTGATAGTTTTATCCTAGATATAAAAACTGATGATGTTTATGAAGATATGAAGAAAAATATTGGAGTATATGAGACAAGTAATTTCAGCAAGAAGAGTGAGTTATTTTCCAAAAAGAATGAAAAGGTTATTGGTAAGTTTAAGGATGAGTTGGGTGGAAAAGTAATGAGTGAGTTTATTGGATTGAGAGCAAAGGCATATGCTTATAAGTATGGTGAACAGATTGATAAGAGGTTAAAGGGAATAAAGAAATATGTAATAAAGAAATCAATAACTTTTAGAAATTATTATAATTGTTTGATGAATAAGAAAAGAAGAATATAGGAAAATGAATACAATAAGAAGTTATAAACATAACATATATAGTGAAGAAGTAAATAAAAAGGCATTAGGAGCCTTTGATGATAAGAGATTTATTTTAGATAATGGAATAGATTGTGTTCCATATGGATATTGTATGATAGAGTGTATAAAATAGATTATGTTTTAACGATGGGAAGATGGGTTAGGGTTTTTTAAGGGCTACCGCCGCGTTTTTTCACAATATATAAATGGTTAAACCAAGTATTAATCAAACTAAAGAGTGGAGAAAATCTCAGTCTTGGTATATAAATGGAAAACATAATGAATGTGAAAAATATCAAATAAGTCTTATTGAAAAAATAACTAAAACAAAGGTAAATAAAACAAATAAGCGAATTAATTTAAAAACTAGTAAGTTAGAGGATGTAAAGAAAAAAATGAATATCCTTGAATGGACTGAAAACTTTGATGGTTATCAATTGAACAATGAAAAAACAATTTACTATAATCTCAAAATGATATGTGGCTCAGGAGGTGGTCAGATGAGAGCATTAAGAGAAGTTTATCATTTCGTAATGGCACAAATGGGGTATCTTAAAAAATATAAAGATTCAAATGTTTTGTTTGTCAATATTTTAGATGGGGATTATTGTGCAAAGAAAATTAAACTATTGAAGGAATTTGAGAATGAACAAATCTTTATAGGTTCAATGAGTGAGCTGTTCAACCCCCAGGTGTTCAATTCAATGAGGTTCAACCTCCAGGTTAAAAGGGGAGACAAATAAATATACCTTGGGATAAAAAGGGGATTTATTTTTAGGGAAAAAAATATAAATCGCTGAAAATCCCCCATTCATTTACATGGGGAAAAGTGAGCCAGAATCAGTATTCTTACCCTACTTATATATATATATATATATATATATATATATATATATATATATATATATATATATATATATATATATACACATACATATATATATATATATATATATATATATGTGTGTGTGTATGTATATATATATATATACAGTCAAAGCTCGTTAATATGCCACCCGTCGGGACCGAGCAAAAGTGGCATAGTAGCGAGAGTGGCATAGTAACGCGATTTTGTAAAAACGGCCTTATTTTCTCAAGTTACCCATCTGTAGTTAATCTTTAGACAAAATTTATTCCAGCAAGTAAAAGGCACGACTTGTATAAGCTAAGCGAACGGAGAACATACACACACTAACAGAGTTCACACACTAACATATGGCATGGCGAGAAATTCACGACACACAAAGCTTTCAAGAATCGTCGGCTGGCGCATCTTCTTTCGGCGGATCTCGTGCATCTCGTTGTCTAGCCGATCGCACGCTTGCATCACACCGGGTTTCCCGCTTCTCTGCTGCATGAACTTCCGGACGGTGCTACAAGCGCGCTGGGCTTCCTCGAACGGAACGATTTCCTCCTCGACAGTTAACTCGTCATCTTCGCTTTCCACCGACTCCTCACTGCACGGAATCTCCTCCGCAATCTCCTCCAGCGTGAAATACCCGCCAGTCGCGAGGCGCTCGTCGGCTTCGAGAAAGTCAGACAGCTCGATCTCCTCGTTCTCGTGCATCTTTTCCTCGGCAGGCAGAGCTTCCCAGATGTCGGGCAGCTCCGCATCCTGTGGCTCAGTTTGGATCTCCTCTTCGATGAACTTGGCCTTCGCGAAACAGTTCCTGATCGTCGACTTGCCGACCTGCTCCCAAGCACGCCGGGCGACGTGTCGAGCGTCGAGCAACGTGAACTTGAACTCCTTTCCCTCGTCTATGGCCTCAAGCCGGCGGCATAGCAGGAGCTTCTTGTAGTGGCGCTTGAGGTTCTCTATGATTCCCTGATCCATTGGTTGCGAATTGGCTGTCGTGTTGGGTGGGAAGAAGACCAGTTGGA
>NW_028222249.1:0-25000 GCF_056783735.1 Eptatretus burgeri
AAGTTGATAAGTGGGCGCTGTGTCATGTGTTAGAATTTTATGAGCCTTCCGCAAAATAGATAAAAAAATAAGGAGAAAAAGTTAGTATTTTCAGTCAGCCTGTCATTTGCAAGTTTTTGGCCTCTTTCAACAGGCCGCCAAATGTGTTCGGAATGATATCAGATGCTAAAACTTTGCATGCCAGCCCGAATACACATGTAGATGGACATATGCGAACGTCTTGACGATTGGGCCTTCAATTTCAAGATGGGCTCCTAGCATAGATAGGCCATAAGTTAGATCTGGGTGCACCTAAAATGGGCATATTTTCACTCATATCTGCACACAGGGAAATGCTGCAATGATGAGAGACTACTTTTTAAGTTGATAAGTGGGCGCTGTGTCATGTGTTAGAATTTTATGAGCCTTCCGCAAAATAGATAAAAAAAAAGGAGAAAAAGTTAGTATTTTCAGTCAGCCTGTCATTTGCAAGTTTTTGGCCTCTTTCAACAGGCCGCCAAATGTGTTCGGAATGATATCAGATGCTAAAACTTTGCATGCCAGCCCGAATACACATGTAGATGGACATATGCGAACGTCTTGACGATTGGGCCTTCAATTTCAAGATAGGCTCCTTGCATAGATGGGCGATAAATTAGATCTGGATGCCCCTAAAATGGGCATATTTACACTCATATCTGCACACAGGGAAATGCTGCAATGATGAGTGAATACTTTTCAAGTTGATAAGTGGGCCCAATGTCATGTGTTAGAATTTTATGAGCCTGCCGCAAAATAGATGAAAAAAGGAGAAAAAGTGAGTATTTTCAGTCACCCTGTCATTTGCAAGTTTTTGGCCTCTTTCAACAGACCGCCAAATGTGTTAGGAATGATATCAGATGCTAAAACTTTGCATGCCAGCCCGAATACACATGTAGATGGACATATGCGAACGTCTTGACGATTGGGCCTTCAATTTCAAGATAGGCTCCTTGCATAGATGGGCCATAAATTAGATCTGGATGCCCCTAAAATGGGCATATTTACACTCATATCTGCACACAGGGAAATGCTGCAATGATGAGGGAATACTTTTCAAGTTGATAAGTGGGCCCTGTGTCATGCGTTAGAATTTTATGAGCCTGCCGCAAAATAGATAAAAATAAGGAGAAAAAGTTAGTATTTTCAGTCAGCCTGTCATTTGCAAGTTTTTGGCCTCTTTCAACAGGCCGCCAAATGTGTTAGGAATGATATCAGATGCTAAAACTTTGCATGCCAGCCCGAATACACATGTAGATGGACATATGCGAACGTCTTGACGATTGGGCCTTCAATTTCAAGATGGGCTCCTAGCATAGATAGGCCATAAGTTAGATCTGGGTGCACCTAAAATGGGCATATTTTCACTCATATCTGCACACAGGGAAATGCTGCAATGATGAGAGACTACTTTTTAAGTTGATAAGTGGGCGCTGTGTCATGTGTTAGAATTTTATGAGCCTTCCGCAAAATAGATAAAAAAATAAGGAGAAAAAGTTAGTATTTTCAGTCAGCCTGTCATTTGCAAGTTTTTGGCCTTTTTCAACAGGCCGCCAAATGTGTTCGGAATGATATCAGATGCTAAAACTTTGCATGCCAGCCCGAATACACATGTAGATGGACATATGCGAACGTCTTGACGATTGGTCCTTCAATTTCAAGATGGGCTCCTAGCATAGATAGGCCATAAGTTAGATCTGGGTGCACCTAAAATGGGCATATTTTCACTCATATCTGCACACAGGGAAATGCAGCAATGATGAGTGAATACTTTTCAAGTTGATAAGTAGGCCCTGTGTCATGCGTTAGAATTTTATGAGCCTGCCGCAAAATAGATAAAAATAAGGAGAAAAAGTTAGTATTTTCATTAAGCCTGTCATTTGCAAGTTTTTGGCCTCTTTCAACAGGCCGCCAAATGTGTTAGGAATGATATCAGATGCTAAAACTTTGCATGCCAGCCCGAATACACATGTAGATGGACATATGCGAACGTCTTGACGATTGGGCCTTCAATTTCAAGATAGGCTCCTTGCATAGATGGGCGATAAATTAGATCTGGATGCCCCTAAAATGGGCATATTTACACTCATATCTGCACACAGGGAAATGCTGCAATGATGAGTGAATACTTTTCAAGTTGATAAGTGGGCCCAATGTCATGTGTTAGAATTTTATGAGCCTGCCGCAAAATAGATGAAAAAAGGAGAAAAAGTGAGTATTTTCAGTCACCCTGTCATTTGCAAGTTTTTGGCCTCTTTCAACAGACCGCCAAATGTGTTAGGAATGATATCAGATGCTAAAACTTTGCATGCCAGCCCGAATACACATGTAGATGGACATATGCGAACGTCTTGACGATTGGGCCTTCAATTTCAAGATAGGCTCCTTGCATAGATGGGCCATAAATTAGATCTGGATGCCCCTAAAATGGGCATATTTACACTCATATCTGCACACAGGGAAATGCTGCAATGATGAGGGAATACTTTTCAAGTTGATAAGTGGGCCCTGTGTCATGCGTTAGAATTTTATGAGCCTGCCGCAAAATAGATAAAAATAAGGAGAAAAAGTTCGTATTTTCAGTGAGCCTGTCACATGCAAGTTTTTGGCCACATACAACAGGCCGCCAAATGTGTTAGGAATGACATCAGATGCTAAAACTTTGCATGCCAGTCCGAATGCACATGTAGATGGACATATGCGAACGTCTTGACGATTGGGCCTTCAATTTCAAGATGGGCTCCTAGCATAGATAGGCCATAAGTTAGATCTGGGTGCACCTAAAATGGGCATATTTTCACTCATATCTGCACACAGGGAAATGCTGCAATGATGAGAGACTACTTTTTAAGTTGATAAGTGGGCGCTGTGTCATGTGTTAGAATTTTATGAGCCTTCCGCAAAATAGATAAAAATAAGGAGAAAAAGTTAGTATTTTCATTAAGCCTGTCATTTGCAAGTTTTTGGCCTCTTTCAACAGGCCGCCAAATGTGTTAGGAATGATATCAGATGCTAAAACTTTGCATGCCAGCCCGAATACACATGTAGATGGACATATGCGAACGTCTTGACGATTGGGCCTTCAATTTCAAGATAGGCTCCTTGCATAGATGGGCGATAAATTAGATCTGGATGCCCCTAAAATGGGCATATTTACACTCATATCTGCACACAGGGAAATGCTGCAATGATGAGTGAATACTTTTCAAGTTGATAAGTGGGCCCAATGTCATGTGTTAGAATTTTATGAGCCTGCCGCAAAATAGATGAGAAAAGGAGAAAAAGTTAGTATTTTCAGTCAGCCTGTCATTTGCAAGTTTTTGGCCTCTTTCAACAGACCGCCAAATGTGTTAGGAATGATATCAGATGCTAAAACTTTGCATGCCAGCCCGAATACACATGTAGATGGACATATGCGAACGTCTTGACGATTGGGCCTTCAATTTCAAGATGGGCTCCTAGCATAGATAGGCCATAAGTTAGATCTGGGTGCACCTAAAATGGGCATATTTTCACTCATATCTGCACACAGGGAAATGCTGCAATGATGAGAGACTACTTTTTAAGTTGATAAGTGGGCGCTGTGTCATGTGTTAGAATTTTATGAACCTTCCGCAAAATAGATAAAAAAATAAGGAGAAAAAGTTAGTATTTTCAGTCAGCCTGTCACATGCAAGTTTTTGGCCTCTTACAACAGGCTGCCAAATGTGTTAGGAATGATATCAGATGCTAAAACTTTGCATGCCAGCCCGAATACACATGTAGATGGACACATGCGAACGTCTTGACGATTGGGCCTTCAATTTCAAGATAGGCTCCTTGGATAGATGGGCGATAAATTAGATCTGGATGCCCCTAAAATGGGCATATTTACACTCATATCTGCACACGGGGAAATGCTTCAATGATGAGTGAATACTTTTCAAGTTGATAAGTGGGCCCAATGTCATGTGTTAGAATTTTATGAGCCTGCCGCAAAATAGATGACAAAAGAAGAAAAAGTTAGTATTTTCAGTCAGCCTGTCATTTGCAAGTTTTTGGCCTCTTTCAACAGACCGCCAAATGTGTTAGGAATGACATCAGATGCTAAAACTTTGCATGCCAGTCCGAATGCACATGTAGATGGACATATGCGAACGTCTTGACGATTGGGCCTTCAATTTCAAGATGGGCTCCGAGCATAGATAGGCCATAAGTTAGATCTGGGTGCACCTAAAATGGGCATATTTTCACTCATATCTGCACACAGGGAAATGCTGCAATGATGAGAGACTACTTTTTAAGTTGATAAGTGGGCGCTGTGTCATGTGTTAGAATTTTATGAGCCTTCCGCAAAATAGATAAAAAAAAGGAGAAAAAGTTAGTATTTTCAGTCAGCCTGTCATTTGCAAGTTTTTGGCCTCTTTCAACAGGCCGCCAAATGTGTTCGGAATGATATCAGATGCAAAAACTTTGCATGCCAGCCCGAATACACATGTAGATGGACATATGCGAACGTCTTGACGATTGGGCCTTCAATTTCAAGATGGGCTCCTAGCATAGATAGGCCATAAGTTAGATCTGGGTGCACCTAAAATGGGCATATTTTCACTCATATCTGCACACAGGGAAATGCTGCAATGATGAGAGACTACTTTTTAAGTTGATAAGTGGGCGCTGTGTCATGTGTTAGAATTTTATGGGCCTTCCGCAAAATAGATAAAAAAATAAGGAGAAAAAGTTAGTATTTTCAGTCAGCCTGTCATTTGCAAGTTTTTGGCCTCTTTCAACAGGCCGCCAAATGTGTTCGGAATGATATCAGATGCTAAAACTTTTCATGCCAGCCCGAATACACATGTAGATGGACATATGCGAACGTCTTGACGATTGGGCCTTCAATTTCAAGATAGGCTCCTTGCATAGATGGGCGATAAATTAGATCTGGATGCCCCTAAAATGGGCATATTTACACTCATATCTGCACACAGGGAAATGCTGTAATGATGAGTGAATACTTTTCAAGTTGATAAGTGGGCCCAATGTCATGCGTTAGAATTTTATGAGCCTGCCGCAAAATAGATAAAAATAAGGAGAAAAAGTTCGTATTTTCAGTAAGCCTGTCACATGCAAGTTTTTGGCCACATACAACAGGCCGCCAAATGTGTTAGGAATGACATCAGATGCTAAAACTTTGCATGCCAGTCCGAATGCACATGTAGATGGACATATGCGAACGTCTTGACGATTGGGCCTTCAATTTCAAGATGGGCTCCTAGCATAGATAGGCCATAAGTTAGATCTGGGTGCACCTAAAATGGGCATATTTTCACTCATATCTGCACACAGGGAAATGCTGCAATGATGAGAGACTACTTTTTAAGTTGATAAGTGGGCGCTGTGTCATGTGTTAGAATTTTATGAGCCTTCCGCAAAATAGATAAAAAAATAAGGAGAAAAAGTTAGTATTTTCAGTCAGCCTGTCATTTGCAAGTTTTTGGCCTCTTTCAACAGGCCGCCAAATGTGTTCGGAATGATATCAGATGCTAAAACTTTGCATGCCAGCCCGAATACACATGTAGGTGGACATATGCGAACGTCTTGACGATTGGGCCTTCAATTTCAAGATAGGCTCCTTGCATAGATGGGCGATAAATTAGATCTGGATGCCCCTAAAATGGGCATATTTACACTCATATCTGCACACAGGGAAATGCTGCAATGATGAGTGAATACTTTTCAAGTTGATAAGTGGGCCCAATGTCATGTGTTAGAATTTTATGAGCCTGCCGCAAAATAGATGAAAAAAGGAGAAAAAGTGAGTATTTTCAGTCACCCTGTCATTTGCAAGTTTTTGGCCTCTTTCAACAGACCGCCAAATGTGTTAGGAATGATATCAGATGCTAAAACTTTGCATGCCAGCCCGAATACACATGTAGATGGACATATGCGAACGTCTTGACGATTGGGCCTTCAATTTCAAGATAGGCTCCTTGCATAGATGGGCCATAAATTAGATCTGGATGCCCCTAAAATGGGCATATTTACACTCATATCTGCACACAGGGAAATGCTGCAATGATGAGGGAATACTTTTCAAGTTGATAAGTGGGCCCTGTGTCATGCGTTAGAATTTTATGAGCCTGCCGCAAAATAGATAAAAATAAGGAGAAAAAGTTCGTATTTTCAGTGAGCCTGTCACATGCAAGTTTTTGGCCACATACAACAGGCCGCCAAATGTGTTAGGAATGATATCAGATGCTAAAACTTTGCATGCCAGCCCGAATACACATGTAGATGGACATATGCGAACGTCTTGACGATTGGGCCTTCAATTTCAAGATGGGCTCCTAGCATAGATAGGCCATAAGTTAGATCTGGGTGCACCTAAAATGGGCATATTTTCACTCATATCTGCACACAGGGAAATGCTGCAATGATGAGAGACTACTTTTTAAGTTGATAAGTGGGCGCTGTGTCATGTGTTAGAATTTTATGAGCCTTCCGCAAAATAGATGACAAAAGAAGAAAAAGTTAGTATTTTCAGTCAGCCTGTCATTTGCAAGTTTTTGGCCTCTTTCAACAGGCCGCCAAATGTGTTCGGAATGATATCAGATGCTAAAACTTTGCATGCCAGCCCGAATACACATGTAGATGGACATATGCGAACGTCTTGACGATTGGGCCTTCAATTTCAAGATAGGCTCCGAGCATAGATAGGCCATAAGTTAGATCTGGGTGCACCTAAAATGGGCATATTTTCACTCATTTCTGCACACAGGGAAATGCTGCAATGATGAGAGACTACTTTTTAAGTTGATAAGTGGGCGCTGTGTCATGTGTTAGAATTTTATGAGCCTTCCGCAAAATAGATAAAAAAATAAGGAGAAAAAGTTAGTATTTTCAGTCAGCCTGTCATTTGCAAGTTTTTGGCCTCTTTCAACAGGCCGCCAAATGTGTTAGGAATGATATCAGATGCTAAAACATTGCATGCCAGCCCGAATACACATGTAGATGGACATATGCGAACGTCTTGACGATTGGGCCTTCAATTTCAAGATAGGCTCCTTGCATAGATGGGCCATAAATTAGATCTGGATGCCCCTAAAATGGGCATATTTACACTCATATCTGCACACAGGGAAATGCTGCAATGATGAGTGAATACTTTTCAAGTTGATAAGTGGGCCCTGTATCATGTGTTAGAATTTTATGAGCCTGCCGCAAAATAGATTAAAAAATAAGGAGAAAAAGTTAGTATTTTCAGTCAGCCTGTCATTTGCAAGTGTTTGGCCTCTTTCAACAGGCCGCCAAGTGTGTTAGGAATGATATCAGATGCTAAAACTTTGCATGCCAGCCCGAATACACATGTAGATGGACATATGCGAACGTCTTGACGATTGGGCCTTCAATTTCAAGAGAGGCTCCTTGCATAGATGGGCCATAAGTTAGATCTGGGTGCACCTAAATTGGGCATATTTTCACTCATATCTGCACACAGGGAAATGCTGCAATGATGAGGGAATACTTTTCAAGTTGATAAGTGGGCCCTGTGTCATGCGTTAGAATTTTATGAGCCTTCCGCAAAATAGATAAAAATAAGGAGAAAAAGTTCGTATTTTCAGTCAGCCTGTCACATGCAAGTTTTTGGCCTCTTACAACAGGCTGCCAAATGTGTTAGGAATGATATCAGATGCTAAAACTTTGCATGCCAGTCCGAATGTACATGTAGATGGACATATGCGAACGTCTTGACGATTGGGCCTTCAATTTCAAGATGGGCTCCGAGCATAGATAGGCCATAAGTTCGATCTGGGTGCACCTAAAATGGGCATATTTTCACTCATATCTGCACACAGGGAAATGCTGCAATGATGAGAGACTACTTTTTAAGTTGATAAGTGGGCGCTGTGTCATGTGTTAGAATTTTATGAGCCTTCCGCAAAATAGATAAAAAAATAAGGAGAAAAAGTTAGTATTATCAGTCAGCCTGTCATTTGCAAGTTTTTGGCCTCTTTCAACAGGCCGCCAAATGTGTTCGGAATGATATCAGATGCTAAAACTTTGCATGCCAGCCCGAATACACATGTAGATGGACATATGCGAACGTCTTGACGATTGGGCCTTCAATTTCAAGATGGGCTCCTAGCATAGATAGGCCATAAGTTAGATCTGGGTGCACCTAAAATGGGCATATTTTCACTCATATCTGCACACAGGGAAATGCTGCAATGATGAGAGACTACTTTTTAAGTTGATAAGTGGGCGCTGTGTCATGTGTTAGAATTTTATGAGCCTTCCGCAAAATAGATAAAAAATAAGGAGAAAAAGTTAGTATTTTCAGTCAGCCTGTCATTTGCAAGTTTTTGGCCTCTTTCAACAGGCCGCCAAATGTGTTCGGAATGATATCAGATGCTAAAACTTTGCATGCCAGCCCGAATACACATGTAGGTGGACATATGCGAACGTCTTGACGATTGGGCCTTCAATTTCAAGATAGGCTCCTTGCATAGATGGGCGATAAATTAGATCTGGATGCCCCTAAAATGGGCATATTTACACTCATATCTGCACACAGGGAAATGCTGCAATGATGAGTGAATACTTTTCAAGTTGATAAGTGGGCCCAATGTCATGTGTTAGAATTTTATGAGCCTGCCGCAAAATAGATGAAAAAAGGAGAAAAAGTGAGTATTTTCAGTCACCCTGTCATTTGCAAGTTTTTGGCCTCTTTCAACAGACCGCCAAATGTGTTAGGAATGATATCAGATGCTAAAACTTTGCATGCCAGCCCGAATACACATGTAGATGGACATATGCGAACGTCTTGACGATTGGGCCTTCAATTTCAAGATAGGCTCCTTGCATAGATGGGCCATAAATTAGATCTGGATGCCCCTAAAATGGGCATATTTATACTCATATCTGCACACAGGGAAATGCTGCAATGATGAGGGAATACTTTTCAAGTTGATAAGTGGGCCCTGTGTCATGCGTTAGAATTTTATGAGCCTGCCGCAAAATAGATAAAAATAAGGAGAAAAAGTTCGTATTTTCAGTAAGCCTGTCACATGCAAGTTTTTGGCCACATACAACAGGCCGCCAAATGTGTTAGGAATGACATCAGATGCTAAAACTTTGCATGCCAGTCCGAATGCACATGTAGATGGACATATGCGAACGTCTTGACGATTGGGCCTTCAATTTCAAGATGGGCTCCTAGCATAGATAGGCCATAAGTTAGATCTGGGTGCACCTAAAATGGGCATATTTTCACTCATATCTGCACACAGGGAAATGCTGCAATGATGAGAGACTACTTTTTAAGTTGATAAGTGGGCGCTGTGTCATGTGTTAGAATTTTATGAGCCTTCCGCAAAATAGATAAAAAAATAAGGAGAAAAAAATTTCACTGTGCGACAGGTGTATATTGTATATTTACGATAGACGACATCACTTTCAAGATATGTTACAAATCAGCATTTTCACTTGATGGATTATGTGCCTTCTTCAATCTGTCTCGATTTTTCTTCCATACGACCAAAAAAACAATTTTTTAAAGCATTTTTGGGGTCTGAAAATAACATTGAGTTGGGATAACACGAAAAACTTTGAGCAGCTTTAAGAAATATGATTTAATTGATGAATCAAAGAACAAAGGTTTCAAATGACGCGTGAGACGCTCGCTTGGAATTTCCACCTTTTAGCCACTTGGAAATACTTTCAGGCAAACCTCAGTCTAGGTAAGAAGGGATTGAACACATGAGAAGTGAGAAGGGGATTTTTTTGTTGAAAGATTTTTAAAAAATTAAAATTGGTAAATATTAGGAGATTTAATGCTTTCCTTAACGTTATCATTTTACCTTGTCGAACTATAAGTGGAAAACGAGTGACATTTCTGTTAGAAGCAGGTTTCTTAGAAACTTCTCACTTGACCTTTTAGAATTTCTTGACCTTTTGCTAATGATATAATTGATCATGTTTTTTTAGTTTTTAGTTTTTAGTCTTTTTTTTTTTAGTTTTTAGTTTTGCTAAAAACATTTTAGTTTTTAGTCTTAATTTTGGCTGCTGTTAGTTATTATTAACTATTATTATTTTATTTAGCTATTTTACATAGCTATTATTAACTTTAACTGGTTTGTGAGGTGTTCAAAAGGTATTCCGACCAAGATACGCGGTTGTCTACAACAACAAAACAACAAGCATTTTTACGGCCATTTTCCCTGCGAAAGCGGGGGTTATCCTTGCGGGCCCCATGACAATCTTCTCCACTTTACCCTATTTTCTGCATCTCCCATTCTTAATCCCCTTGCCCACATTTCTTCTTCCACCACCTTTAGCCAAGTTTTTCTCGGTCTTCCCCGTCCTCTACTTCCTACTACACTCATTTCCAACACTTCTCTCACCCAGTCACTTTCATCCTTCCTCAACACATGACCCAACAATCTCAGCCTGTTTCTCTTCACAACATCCATCACAGGCTCTATTCCCATCATATTCTGCAAGTCATCATTTGTCTTCCTTTCTCGCAACGATACTCTGCACATCCACTGAACCATTCGCATTTCCACCCCTTCCAGCCTTTGCTGCTGCTCAATGTTCAGTACCCATGTCTCAATTCCATAAAGCATTGTACTGCTCACACATGTAGCATACACCTTTCCCTTCAGCTTTTCCCGCAGAATCTGATCCACCTTCTCCATTCAGCATGTCTCCTCAAACGGTTGTCTTAGAAAGCCAAACTTTACTGGATTTAAAAAAAAAACAAATGTTTGTATAATTAGCAAGTTATATTTTCTCAGTAATTATGTATCCTTGCACATGGTGTTTCAAAAGTCTGGAATCATAAGGATATGTATATATATATATATATATATATATATATATATATATATATATATATATATATATATATATATATATACAAAATATATAATAATATGTGTGTGTATATATATATATATACACATATTATTACAATTGTATTTTAATAATCGCTCAAATTGCAAGCCACCGACAGGCACCATACATTTGTCAGTTCTTATACGGAGATTTCTTTGAACATTTCTCAACATCGACAAATCGATTTGAGAACATTAGTTTCCGATTTCATTCTTCAGATCTTCAAGAGTACCTTGTCTTGTGATTTCAAGTGTGACCAAAGAAAAAAAGAAGTTAGGTGTTGCAAAATCTGCACGATGTGGGGGACATTCTATCGGTCCACAAAGTCATATCCACCTCAAAATAAAAATTTAAAACATTTTCTGTGATTCCAGACTTTTGAAACACCTTGTACATTTAAAAAGTAAAAACGTTGCCATTTGTGAGCATCTCATTCCAATAGCTTTGTGAATGCCCTGTGTAAATATGGGCCTGAGTGGGGGAAATTATCATCAGAAACGTTGTCGTCATCATTTATATATTATTAGCGCCCGTTGGACTCAGTCCGAAATGGGGGCTTATGGATTTGGTCTCGATTTTTGTGTGTGTGGGTGTGTCTCGGACATGTACGGACCGATTCTATTCATACTTTGCAACAAAGACAACACATGATGGTGCACAAATGTCTGTCATAAAAAAAAACAATCAGATCCAAGATGGCCGACTGGCGGCCATTTTGTTACTTAAATGTGCCTCCAACCATTTCTCCGGCATACATGGTCCGATTTTGTTCAAGTTTAGCAACAGCACAGCACGCAATGGCATACACATCCACTTAACTTTATTTTGCGATCTGATAAAAGAAGGCTGACTGGTAGACAGGCAGCCATTTTCGTTGTGTGGAAATATGGGCTTTCCCTTTCACTCCATACAGCAAAATTACTAAAGGAATGGGGGCTCTGACATTTTATGTCTTTTCTTACTTGTTTTATGTAATTATGCTGAAATATTTTTTGTTTTAGCTCCCCAAGCTTGGAGGCAGAGTCCGGTAACAACCTAATGGCATAAGCTCTGTTTGGGATCTAGTGGCTTTCTCAGGTAAGATCAAGGCAGATAGTGAGAACCAGAAGCTTGAATGAAAGGACTTCTTCCAGGAGATTGTTGAGAAAGTGGATGCTCGGGTTCCAAATGGTCCTTTCTGAGAGACATAGTGAGAGTATGAGATTTGTCCGGATTGAAAGGCATGTTCCACGTGTTGGACCAGGTTGTGATTTTATCCAGATCTGCAGAGAGAGAAGAAGTTGCTGCTTGCCGGTGTGACAGATGACAGATGGTACGGCAGAGGGTGGCGTCATCAGCAAAGAGATAAAGAGGATTTTCCAGGGAAACAGAGAGATCATTGATGAAAACCAGAAAAAGAACAAGGCCCAGAACGCCCTGCTGATTGGTCTGTAGTTGCATGGATCTGTTTTTCACCTTTTTATGCAGGGTGGTAATGTTTGCTGATTTCCAAGCAGATGACCTTGAACAAATGAGAGGGTGAATAGAACAGAGAGAGGGTGAACAAGAGCAGAGGAGCAGGGTTTTAGGAAACGTGGGCTGGTGCCGTCTGGACCGGTTCCAGAATCCTCGTCGAGGTTTGACAGCAAGCTCTCCACCTTGTCAGGAGAAAAGGACGCAGAGTCCAGGGACAGCTGTGTGTGACTGGGTAAGGTGGGTTCAGAAAGTAATGGGTTTCGGACACAAGATTTAGGTGCGAACACCGAGTTTAGGCATTCAGCGTTTTCACGTGCGGTATCAGCAGTGTGGCCCTTTGAGGTAAGGGAGGGGATGGAGGGGGAACATACACTAGAAACAGATTTGAATAGACGCCACCAGGATTTGGAGGAGGGAGAGAGGTTTGAGAGTTCAGACTTGAGATTAGAAAGATGTTTTTTGGCTCTCCTGAGGGTAAACACACACTTGTTCCAAGCTTTATGGAATGAACTGAGATCTGGGAATATGAATTTGTTTTTACCACTGAAACGTTCCCGTGCACACCATGAGTACAACCATCAGTTTTCAACTCATTCTGTCCAGCGCTTCAGGAGTGTATGGAAGTTAAACAAAAGGATAATTTGGATCCCCCCACCCCCACCCTGAACTCCTTGGGTTATAGGGTTTTTCTTCCACCCAAAACCTTGCAGGGAACACACCCAATTCAACCACCAGTTTTTGAGTCATTCCATCCAGCGGTCCAGGAGTGTATGGAAGTCAAACAGAGACTTCTCAAATTTCAGTGGCCTGCAAAAGTATTCACCCCCTACCAAGAATGCCACATTCAGATAAATTACAAATAATGTAGAAACAATTTCTCCAAATTAACTCTTTGATTAATAACTGAGATCAAATTATATACTTGTTGAACGACGGACCTCTGGTAGCTTGTACCTGTTGCTGCGTTGGAGCCTGGGTCGTAACTGCTGAAATCTGTCCGGGTTCATCCCGACATCTTTCTTTGTTGTTCCTTTCACATTCTCTTTATTCATTCTAATTCTTGCTTTTTTCTTTTCTTTGGTATATTTTACTCACACTCTCTCTCTCTCTCTCTCTCTCTCTCTCTCTCTCTCTCTCTCTCTCTCTCTCTCTCTCTCTCTCTCTCTCTCTCTCTCTCTCTCTCTCTCTCTCTCTCTCTCTCCCTCTCTCTCTCTATTCCTCCTTTCATTATGTATCTCTCCAAGGAGAAGTGAATTGTTGCAGAAATTTTTTTCTGTAAGGCTCACTTGGCTGCACCTGCATGGGTTTGAGGGTTGAGAAAAAGCGGCTGAAACTGAATCTGTTCCAGGTTCCTCCTGATGGAAGAGCAACTTTTTGAGGAAGGTGAGAAGTCGTGATGACTCCATCTTTGCTCTTTACTTCTTCGGGTTCCTTCTGATGATTCAAATGCAGTATTTGGTCTTCCTTTTGATTACGTGTCAGGAATAGTTGCAAAAACACATGTACAAATGAAAATTCACTTGTTGTGAAAGTATTCATCCCCTGAAGTCAGTACTTGGTGGAACAACCTTTTGCAGCAATGGCTGCTACGAGTCTTTTTGGGTAGATCTCCACCAGCTTTGTACAGTGAGATAGTGAAATGTTTGTTTACTAGTTTGTTTATTGAATAAACTAGTACGCCTAGTACTAGTTTATTTAATTATCTTGCAAGCAGATTTCCAAAAGATTCGACTAAAGAACACCACTTCCCTCACCAGCTGATAATGATAATAATAATATTATTATTATTATTATTATTCTCCCTCTCCCATGTGCAGCACATGGCTGTGACGACCATCATTGGCTGAGGGCATAGCTGTGCCCCGGATGAGAGTGCGGCTGTGCCACTGACGACCCCTATAGATTATGGCAGGAATTTGTTGAAGATGATGGCGATAACTCACCAACTCTTCGTAAAGGACACCGTGGGATCTTTAACGCCCATCAACTCATGCCGGCAGACGGGACACACAACAACTGATGTAAATCCCAATTAAGGAATTGTCATCTTCGATGCTAATATACACCTGATCTCAGCTCAGGAGGGTTAGTACTTGGATGGAAGATCCGTATTGGTCAATGTCCAACAGATCAGGAGCAACTATTTGGAGTACAGTGGCTTATTGGTACTGGTATGTACATCAATCACAGAATGGAATCATAGAGGTTGTCGGTTCAAATCCAGCTGAAGACACAGTAGTAAATATTTGGATTCTAAGTTTTAGTAAACACGAAATAAAGTTTCAGGACAACTGACTCCTTGTAAAATCAGAACTACTCTCAGCATACAGGACCTTTGTCTGCAGCTGAATGCTGCACGACTCTCCCCCATCATGTCTCTCCAGGGATCTTCCTTTCTATTTCTCCAGGGTTCCTCCTTTCTGTCTCCCCAGGGTTCTTCATTTCTCTCTCCGTGGTTCTTCCTTTCTATCTCCCCTGGGTTCTTCCTTTCTGTCTGTCCAGGGTTCTTCCTTTCTATCTCCCCTGGGTTCTTCCTTTCTATCTCTCCAGGGTTCTTCCTTTCTATCTCTCCAGGGTTCTTCCTTTCTATCTCTCCAGGGTTCTTCCTTTCTATCCATCCAGGGTTCTTCCTTTCTTTCTATCCAGGGTTCTTCCTTTCTGTCTCCCCTGGTTTTATCCTTTCTATCTCTCCAGGGTTCTTCCTTTCTGTCTCCCCAGGGTTCTTAATTTCTGTCTCTCCAGGGTTCTTCCTTTCTGTCTCACCTGGTTTCTTCCTTTCTATCTCTCCAGGGTTCTTCCTTTCTATCTCTCCAGGGTTCTTCCTTTCTATCCATCCAGGGTTCTTCCTTTCTTTCTATCCAGGGTTCTTCCTTTCTGTCTCCCCTGGTTTTATCCTTTCTATCTCTCCAGGGTTCTTCCTTTCTGTCTCCCCAGGGTTCTTAATTTCTGTCTCTCCAGGGTTCTTCCTTTCTGTCTCCCCTGGTTTCTTCCTTTCTATCTCTCCAGGGTTCTTCCTTTCTGTCTCCGCAGGGTTCTTCCTTTCTGTCTCCCCTGGTTTCTTCCTTTCTATCCCTCCAGGGTTCTTCCTTTCTGTCTCCGCAGGGTTCTTCCTTTCTGTTTCCCCTGGTTTCTTCCTTTCTATCTCTCCAGGGTTCTTCCTTTCTGTCTCCGCAGGGTTCTTCCTTTCTGTCTCCTCTGGTTTCTTCCTTTCTATCCCTCCAGGGTTCTTCCTTTCTGTCTCCACTGGTTTCTTCCTTTCTATCTCTCCAGGGTTCTTCGTTTCTATCTCTCCAGGATTCTTCCTTTCTGTTTTCCCTGGGTTATATGGAATACAAAGGTCCCTATATTATTGCTACTACCAAGTACCCACCCCATCTATGGGCGATCTTGTTCCGTTTCAAGCATTCAATATGTTCTTCTGACACATACCTTAATTTGGGCGGTGTATAGGCAACAGACCGCTGCCTCAATCACTCCCCAAAAAATATGTCCATGAAGCAAAAAATGCCGACTGCTTGTATGCGCATTTAATATATTGTGGTTGCATAGCTCGGATAATTCAGATTGCACTGACCCATAGGATGATACCAGAGGCGTGAAGTCGAAGGTCTAAAGCCTGAGGCCTGTACGTACCGTCGCCTTCACAAGGCCCATGCCACAGAATCCAACCTTCCGATATTTGATGATCCTTTTCACCGTCACTTCGGTTGTTCTACACTGAACAGAAAACTTGTAGGGAGGGCATGGTGATTGTGAATATGACACTTCCGAAGACATGTTCGGCTCACCAAAATGGCGGACGTATGATTTTCTTTTTCAGGTTACAATTAATTATGGGTAATGTGAGCTGTAAACGTCAAGAGCTGCTACGTCAAGAAAAGCTGGCTTCAAGCGATGTAGGGAAACCGTCTCACCACCACCATTAATATCAAGCATGAATGATTCCTTCAAGCATTGTAGAACTTTGTAAGGTCCGTCACGTGGTTGCTGCAAGAGTTTCCGGAGAGCATCACGCCGTATGAATACGTGAGTGCATGTATAAAATTCCGTGGAATAAAAACCGGGCATGATGAAGGCGTATGTGTTGGTGTCACCCTAAGGCCCTGCATGGCCGCAATGAGTTGGTTGACGTTGTTGGTGGCGTCTGGAAAGGTGTCATCAGATGTGGTTATTTCTGGTTCAAGTAACTGTTTATCACGACGACATGAGCTTTTTTCCATAAAAAGGATGTCTTTTCCCTGTTAAATGGGTGCCTTCCACTCCTGAAACAAATGGTCACGTTTCACCTTGAAAACGGCACCAATTGGGTTCGGTTAGATATGGGATCGTGCAGCGGAGCAATGCGTCACTGCATCCACTTTCCATCAGTACTCCAGGTGTCTCCGTCTGACCATCCCACAGATGTCTGGCCCATCCCCATCTCCTTTTTCTGGCCCAACAAATCTCATTTCAGTCTCTCTCAGCAACCACTCGTTGAACAAAAAGTCAGACCAGCAATCATCAAGGATTCTCGGAAGGGACCTGGTACTGTAGAAGTGAAGTCTTCATCTACGATCCTTTGTCAGAGTCCAAGTCTCACATCCGTAGAGCAAGACTGGAAAAACCAAGGACATGAAGACTCGGACTTTTGTTCTGCATAAGTAACGACAGCACCACAACCAATGATCCAGTGAATCCATGACTCCCCAGGCCCGACCCAAATGTCTATTGACCTCCGGCTCACAATCTGCGGAGACATGAATATCAGTGCCAAGGATAGCGAATCTCTCCACTACCTCAACATCCTCACCACAAACAGGTACAGACAAGATGGCAGCATCTAATATGTCAATGAAAGCCTGGATCTTTGTATTGACCCAGGAAACGCGTCGTCTCAGCAGCTGCAATTCCTCATTTAGTGCATCATGCTTCCATCCCTACAAGAACATCCAGTGTTTCCACAAGAATGACTGCATCAGCAGTGAAGTCAAGTTCAGAGATCTCGACATTCCCAAGAGATACACCGCAGATTGATCTCTCTGACATCTTCCCCAAAATCCAGTCGATGCAAGTGTTGAAGAGTGTGGGGGCCATCACACACCTCTTACAAACTCCAGCAATAACTGGAAATAAGTCGGTGAGAACCAAAACACATCACAGCCCTCTTTGTACCAGAGTATAGTTCAGACATCAGATTGATCAGTTTTGGTGGCACCTTGCGAAGACCGAAAATCCTCCAGAGGGCATCCTGATTCACTGAATCAAATGCTTTGCAGAGATCAACATCGACTGCGAGCAGTCCTTGCTGAAACTCCTGTCTGCGTTCACTGAGGATCCGGAGAGCAAGGATACGGTCAACCATTGATTTCTTTAGTGTAAAGCCTGACTACTCCAAGCGCTGGTGCTCGAACAGTTGGTAGCGAACCCTGTGAAGATTTATCCTTGCAAAGACCTTGCCTGGCACTGAGAGCAGTGTCACCCTCAGCTAGTTGTTGCAGTCTTGGCGATCACCCTTCCCTTTCCAGAAAGGAAAAACAAGGCCCCTCTTCCCAGTCATTTGGGATAATGCCTGTGTTCCAGGCAGAGCACAGAACTGCATGCAACTACATGAGTGCAGCATTTCCACCAGCCTTGATAAGGTCAGCATGGATTGCACAGATCCCTGGGGCTTTACACTCCCTTTCAACTGGTTCACCACAGCCTGTGTTTCCACAAACGAAGGCAGTTCACAGTTGATTGGAGGGTTAACAATGGGGAGAATTATACCTCTGACATCCAACTCAACAGCCGGTGGGTCAGCCTGGTATGGCCGCTCAAAGTAACCATCCCAGCAGGCCTTCACTTCGTACTCCTCTGTCAAGAGTCCACCATCCTCTGTTCTAACAGCAGCACACCGATAGATGGGCTTGAAGGAACGCAATGCACGAATTCCTCTGTAAGCAGGATGTTAATCACTCGTCCACAGATGATGCTCTACCCCTTCACAAATCCCTCGCACATAGGCCTCCTTGTTTGCCCTCAGTGCACATATAGTTTTAGGCCTCGGCTCCCTGAACATCTTTGCTCCGCCATAAAGTCTGGCCCTGTGACTCTGATCTTTGGGAAAACCCTAATCACCTTCAGGAAGAGGCGTGAAGGCAGGGAAACCCCTAACCACCTTCAGGAAGAGGCACCTGAATGATGTCTAATTCATCAGACCTCGGTGACGAGAATGCGCCTCCCCCAAAGCGATCAAAGGGTGGCCAAGATTGTAGTTCGCTAGTGTGCATTGTGCATGTCCCAGGATTACAATATGGACCATTGCTACAATTATCTGCAAATGAGGATGGTTTCCAAAAATTTGATAAATTGAAAGAGATTCGTGATAAGAGACTCGCCCAACATGCAGGTTCTGTTCACCAGATGAAGGACACGTGTAATCTTAATCCTGATGTCATAAAAGAGCACCATCATGGTTATCACAGGGTGTGTTATCAGCGTTTCACCATGAACATCAATCGTTTGGCAACACATTCGGATTCACGAGAACCATTATGTTCCCGACCAAGCAGACGCAGTTCAGCAGATCATATGTTGTTTGCACCAGACTGTATTTTTTGCAATTCAGAAGGAAGGAAAAAAAGTTAAAAGCAAGGGGGCGTGGACTACCGAGGGCATGAGTGGCTTTATTTCTGATGGTTAGCAAACAATTTTAGAGATAGCCGAGAAGACAAATGACGAAAAACTGCTCACACTGATTAGATGCCAGGATCTGTTTGCATGTGAAGCCAAATTTCACAAGTCGTGCAGGACAAAGTACCGACAGAAGCCAGATAAGTGGAGAAGTACCAATGTCCAGAACAAAGATACGCAAGTTCAACTGACGGAGGCTCATAATCATGCATTTCACGATGTGTATAGGGTAATCGGCACTGATGTTCTACGAGACAAGAAGATGGTGAAACGAACTGAACTTGTCAAGGCATACATAGCCAGCTTGGAACTCACAGAGTTCGCAAATCCAAACTTCCGTGGAGAAAACTTCAAAATAAAACTTGAGAAACACAATGAGTACAAGGACAGATTGGCCTTCTGCAAACTGTCTTCCTCAGCAAAAATGCAGTCCTATATAGTATATAGTTCTGACATTGACGTGAACAATGCAGTCCGATTAGCAGACGAGCTCGCTTCGACAGATATGATACAAGAAGCTGGAACATACCTGCGTCAGGTGATGTTTGACAGTTTTGCTTTGTCCAATGAACTAAAATGGCCACCAACTGCTCAAGATCTTGGAGATGTGAAGGATATTGTACCATCACAACTCGAGAAATTTCTCAGCTTTGTCATAGGTAGAAAAGCCACCACCACTCGTACATCTAAGTCACATCGACTGGTATACTCAATAGGACAAGACATTTGTCGAGCAGGTACCAATGGTGAGTGGAAACTCCCAAAGCACATGTTGATAAGCATGACACTCCGCCACCTGTTTAGGAGTGAGCGACTGATCACCTTACTGAATCGAATGGGACATTCAGGGAACTACTCATTTTCATTGGAACCAGAAACAGTTCTCGCACAGGCTGTGGATGAAACTTCAAATTTGTTGTCAACTCAAATCATCCGATCTCCAGATGCACCTTCTGTCTTTCACTCTGAATTTGACAACTTTGATCAACTGCTAAATAACCTCACTGGAATGGGATCAATCCACACTGCCCATGGTATCATTCTGCAGGATATAGAAGGGAGACCAGAGCACCACGGAGGTACCCGTGTAGAAATACCATCCATTCCACGGAATATGACAACAAAACAACGCTCTCTAAACATCCAATCATCTGAATGTCTTCCAGATTGTTATGTCACCCAGCGTAGGAGTCCTCAGATAACGATTGAGCAGCGAACATACTCCGGTGGTGAAGATGCCCAACACAAAGCCAGAATCCACCATTTCTTGTGGATAATGATACGACAACAAAATTGTATGTCACAACAAGTACCTGGATGGACAGGATTCATCTCAATGACTGGTCAGAGACCCGAGACTCACCACCATAGATTACTACCCTGTCATAGCTCGCCCCATTACTGACTATAAAACAGTACAGGAGTGTTTACGTTTTGCTGAAGAAGCCACAAGTGAAGTCAAGCACAGGTACACCATCACTACGTTTGACTTGGGGGTATGTATGAAGGCTTATCCCCTCGTTTGGAACAACCAGGTCAGGTACGAGAAGCACATCATCCTCATTGGGACGTTCCACCTGATATGTGCCTACATGAAGATGATTGGAAAGAAGATGAATGGATCAGGGCTCTCTGATATACTGATACTGTTGGAAGCAGGCTTAATAGTATCTGGTTCCATCGAGGGTGTGCTGTCAGGGAAACACTATGACAGAGCAATGAACTGCCACAAAGTCATGCTGGAATATCAAGAGAGACTTCTTCTTTCACAATACCTGGCAAGCCATAACGAAGCTGATGTGTTTGCATCTCCAACAAAACAATCAAAGAAGGTTCTATATGATATCACACATACCCCATCTGAGGAAACCATGAATACAGCACTTGCAGACGAGGAGTTGAAAAGGTACATCGAGGCACTGTGATGGGGATGGCATGGTTGTTGAAATGTTGTGCGTTTGAAATAAAAGATAGGAAAAGAAAAACGACTGACTCAAAACGTCGCAGCTCGGATGAATCACATAAATTCCCTCCAGACAACGGGTTAGGGCGAACTACACATGCACCTATCAAGATATCTCACCTCCGGGCCCTTTATGGTGTAATGCAAATTTCCACAGCCGTAACAATATATATATATACTTTAAAACCGCTTGCCAGAAACAACGACACAGGCCGTTCCTTCGCTCTCGCGTGGCGTACGTGCGTGTCCATACGTGCATGGCCGTACGTGCGTGCCCATACGTGCGTGGCCGTACATACAAAAAAAAATAAAAAAACTTTCAAACCGCGTGCCAGAAACAACAACCACACAGGCCCTTCCTTCGCTCTCGCGTGCCCATATGTGCGTGGCCGTACATGCAAAAAAAAACTTTCAAACAACCACACAGGCCATTCCTTCGCTCTCATAAACGACGACTGGATTGGGGCATTGTGTTTATCTATAAATGCGGATAAGAAATCGAGAAATTATTAGAATACAGTAAGTCATCACTATCCAAAAATAGTGCGTGCCCGTACGGAATGTTCACATCATTCCACGAATTATCACTTGTATTGAAGTAACAACTGCTGTGATACTTATACACAGAGTTAATTAAAATCAAGTTTACCTCCCTGTCTTTGCTTGCCATGACATTCGCTGCCATTTACCATTGCCACTCCTACCCCACGGTAACTAAGGCACCGATCGATCCCCATCGTAACCAGCACGGCACGTGACGTCATTGTCGGCCGGCCGTGCACCGGCCGACGCAGCCACGCCCACGCAGCAACGTGTCCTGTGATTGGTAACAAAATGGCGCATCGGCCACGCCTACGCAGCACGTGTCCTGTCATTGGTTGGTAAATAAATGGCCATAACTTGGGAATCACTTGTCCGATTAATATCAAATATTGAAAAGGCACATCCTCAGGTCCCCAGCAATATATCTGGCAAGTTTCAATTAGATCAGACCAGTGTTTGTCGGGAAACAGCGGTCACAGAAACACAGACACACACACAGACACACACACAGACACACACACAGACACACACAGACACACACACATACAAACACACACACAGACACACACAGAGATTGCTGGAATTATAGATAGATGAAATGAGGTCAATGAGATGACAAATGAAGGGGTTGAATGCAGACTGCAGACCAATGAGTAAGGAAACCTGTCGTTGTGAATCGTTTTTACCACCAAATTGAGACGTATTTCGTTGGCAATCATGTTGAGTGGAGCTGAATTCCTTAACACTTACAAAGGCCACAGCGTTTTGACAATTGGAAACAAAAAAAGTTGTGGACTTTTTTGATAAATTATTTTTGGAACAATTTTTCTTCAATAAATAAATAATAATAAAAATCGTCTCCATGTACATTGTACACACCTTTATCTCGTTAGCACCTCTTCATAAACAACATCGCTGAGGAAAGGCGCTTCTTCTTTGTTTCCTCGTCCGTCCAGGGCAAGAATACGGAGGCTTTTAATGGCCAATTATTCAATTAGCGCCAACATATTTTGCCTTTTCGCAAGGAAAAACACGAAGAGAAGAGAATAGAAAAAACCCGTAATGGCGAACGTGGCTGAGTTTCTCTTCCCCATCGACCACGGCGACGCACCAACGGTTCCTGTCATTGGTTGGTAAATAAATGGCCATAACTTGGGAAGCACTTGTCCGATTAATATCAAACCTTGAAAAGGCACATCCTCAGGTCCCCAGCAATATATCTGGCAAGTTTCAATTAGATCGGACCAGCGGTTGTCGAGAAACAGTGGTCACAGACAGACAGACACAGAGATTGCTGGAATTATAGACAGATAAAGCATGTATGCAGGCATGCACGTATGCAATTAAACAAGGCAAAACACGTATGACATGAGAACGACAACTGTTCCACAAAATCACTTAACAGTTTTTCCACTTAGTAGACACGGACACACACACACACACACACACACACACACACACACACACACACACACACACACACACACACACACACACACACACACACACACCCAAGAAATGGGGGCTGAGGCCTTTAATAACGGGCTCCAGCTCGGAGGACAGGTGAGCTGAAACCCAGAGCCAATCTCAAACCTCTCCACCTCGTGTGGTCTTCTTCTTCATTTTTACTCTTCTTCTTTTTTACTCTTCTTCATTTTTACTCTTCATTTTTTACTCTTCTTCTTCATTTTTACTCTTCTTCATTTTTTACTCTTCTTCATTTTTTACTTTTCTTCATTTTTTACTTTTCTTCATTTTTACTCTTCTTCATTTTTACTCTTCTTCATTCTTTTACTTCTTCTTCATTTTATACTCTTCTTCTTTATTTTTACTCTTCTTCTTCATTTTTTAGTCTTCTTCCTCATTTTTACTCTTCTTCATTTTTTAGTCTTCTTCCTCATTTTTACTCTTCTTCATTTTTTACTCTTCTTCTACATTTTTTACTCTTCTTTATTTTTTACTCTTCTTCTTCATTTTTCCTCGTCTTCATTTTTTACTCTTCTTCTTCATTGTTACTCTTCTTCATTTTTTACTCTTCTTCATTTTTACTCTTCTTCATTTTTTACTCTTCTTCATTTTTACTCTTCTTCTTCATTATTAGTCTTCTTCATTTTTACTCTTCTTCTTCATTTTTTTACTCTTCTTCATTTTTACACTTCTTGATTTTTTTTCTCTTCTTCATTTTTACTCTTCTTCTTCATTTTTTAGTCTTCTTCTTCATTTTTACTCTTCTTCTTCATTTTTACTCTTCATTTTTACTCTTCTTCATTTTTTACTCTTCTTCATTTTTTACTCTTCTTCATTTTTACTCTTCTTCATTTTTTACTCTTCTTCATTTTTTACTCTTCTTCATTTTTACCTAAGCCTAACCCTAACAGCTTGGTCCTTCAAGTGTTCAACGTGCAGTAAGAACTTTAGTCAATCATCAAGTTTATATCGACATCAAAAAATACATTCAGGTGTGAAGTCCCACAAGTGTTCTGTGTGTGTGAAGGCCTTTTGTCAATCATCACATTTAAATGAACATCAAAAAATACATTCAGGTGTGAAGTCCTGAAAGTGCTCCATATGCGGTAATGCCTTTACTCAGTTCTCAAGTTAATGGAAACATCAAAGAATCCCAATGAGAGTTAAACCGTACAAGTGTTCTGAGTGAAACGAGGCACCGTAAGCAGACATTGAACTCGTGTACAAATTGAAAAGGACAACATTCCTGAAGGAGTTGTGAGGAGCAGTGACTTTGGCCTAAATAATGACGATATGATGTTGAATGATCAAAATCGCACACAAAACCCAGAATTGTGAAAACATGACGTCAAAGGTAAAGAAATGGAACAATTGGACTCGACACATGTTCCAAATGCACGTTGTTATGTAAAACAAGTTAATTTTGTTTTCATTCATCTTAGTTTTGTTTATTAAACTTTTTCAATTCATCGATGATTATTGTGATTGATAAAGGATTCTTGCATGGAAGCACGAGTAGTCCAAGTTTGAAGTGGTTCTTTTTCACCAAGCTGTGTTCCATTGGTGGGTATCTTTCTATTTCTGGACCAAGCAACCAACCGACACAGGTCATTGCTCTCTCACAAAGTGTGGAAATCTCAAACCCAAGCATGAACTTCTGGAATCGAACTTGTATCAGTTGGTGTAGGAACAATGCCATAATGTCGATGGTAAAAGGAGAGAACTCAAGTGTCTGACTGGATGGAATACTTTACTCAAGAGAGACGTGAGAATCCGACCGGGATAAAAACTATGATAAAGAAGCTCAGAAGTTTTATCGAGACGATTTCTGAGAGTAAGAGGAATAAAAATCAGGGAGGGGAGAAAAAGAGAGCAGGGAGGGGGCGAGGAGAGAAAGTGAAGCGGGTGGGGGGAGGAAGGAAGTGTGAAGTGAGAGGAAGTGAAGGCAGACGTGCATTGGAGCATTAATTACGATTCAACTCTCATCAAAATCCTTCTGCATGGAATAACAGTGAAGATAGAAAC
>NW_028222249.1:37500-52538 GCF_056783735.1 Eptatretus burgeri
GACTTCATTTACCAACGTTACACGAAACCTGCATCCGTGCCCCGCCCGACGACCCTTTCTGTTTCGTCCGGTGGTTTCGCGAAAAAATCATGACCCGCTGGATAAAAGCAACAAACTTTGCACACTGGTTGTTTGGGTCCCATGGAAGCATATTAGAGGGTGGTGCCCAGTCTGCCATGTCCAGGTCAAAATGGCCACCAATTTCCAAACCTGGCCTGTTCAGGACCCGACACCATCCATGTCTTGAACGCTGCAGGGTTCTCTGTCAGTCCAATTGCTCCACCAGTGTCCTTCACTCGTCCATTGTTTTACTCATGTACTTGATCCAGCGACATGGTTGAGCATTTTCTTTGTGTCTTGGGGAAGACCCAGAACTTCTGTCGGTCATCTCTGATCGTGGTGAAGTAGTGCAGCAGATAATCATGACAATTGTGCAAATTATGACTAAACCATGAAATTTTTATCAGTGTTAGTACACACCATGAGATTCATTTTCAGATCGGGATTAAGTCAGATTCGACCTCTGAGGATAGTGAGAGGTCAATGACCTCAATTACATTGAAATTGTCATTTTTTCACGATTCTGGTGCAGTTTTTCTGTTTTGGGAATCATTAAAAAGGTATGTTGCCATGTGTTGGTCCCTTTATCTTTTGGAGAGCCTTTATTCATAATCACAGGATGTAACCATGACTGAACAAGTGCTTTAAATGAGGTCAGTGACCTCAGAAAACAAATTTATTGAAATACACATTTCGGTTATTGTGGTGTCCAGAACAGCTTGCATGAAATCGTGTTGTAAGATCATCTGTGCAACCTTAATTTTCAATGTGCACTGAACATAGTCTATAAGGTTAAAGTACAGTGAGGTCAGTTTACTCAGACACATGTATAGTACATACCGGTACATGTACTACACACACATTATCCATTTCGACGCATAAATATAAAGGTGTCTGATTGCACCGAACAGTCTCTCGAACATGCGCATAATGCAGTGCACTTGAGTGCAGCCTTGGTGCACTTGCAGCGGCCGGTACATCCCTTCTCGCAGTCGCCGTGGATCAGTTCGTGGTAAGATTTTGATGCCTCTGGCAGTGTCGTCCAAAGAGGCTGCCACCCAGAGGCCTCCTTTGTCCAACCCCAGTCAGATGGGATTGGTAACTCTGCATTCAGGACCAGAGTTTGGTTCCAGCAGTTGCCCTGGAGAGATGCACGCTTGATGTGCTGCTGGAGTGCTGCCTGCGTTGGGGGAATGTTTTCTAGAGCCCTAGACTTGTGTGCGAAGAGCTGTTTCCTCGCATCGTTCCCTTCCATGGTGTCCCTGGTGCGGTCATACATCAGCACAACGAAGCGCTCCAGCAGTGACATTGACTCCTCACTGACATCACTTGGCATGCCGAAGAGTTCTTCAAAGGCATCAGTCACCTGTGGGAACACTTTCCAAATCTCCCAGGCAGTCTTCTTCCCTCTGCCAGCGAAAGAAGACACAGTGTCGCACCCTGTGAGGGCATGGAAGATGGGGAGGGTAGCACATTGTCTTGGGTTCATGGCGGCAGCCAGTTGGTGAACAGCTATGTACCAGAAGCTGGATCCAGCACCAAGAGCTATCCACAGCTCGTCAGGATTGATGTTGTTGAATGAAGCCACAGCCAGCACCACGACATCAGTATCCACAGTGCATATTGCCACCTTCCTGATCCCCTTCTGCACAGCATCTGCCACATGTAGAAGCAGGCGAGTGTCCGCGTCCTCGTGTGAACATGGGGCGAGGCTGGTCAAGTCGGACTCGGCAGGAGAGCACAGGACCTCAGTTCCACATGTTGCATACATTTCCTTGCCATCTGCTATTGGAAGACGAATGGCCTCTCGTGACAGGAAACCAAAGAGCTCAGTCTTGTTTTGATCCACACAAAGGAAGTCCTTCCAGTTATTAGGCACGACGATAGAGGGAGCCACTCTCTTCCTGACGCCCTTGCCCCTCTTCTGTCTGGTCGTGCCTTTTAGGCTGTCAGGTAGATATACATCCCAGATGAGGTCGAGTCTGTTGACCTTTTCGAGTTGAGTGGAGATGTAAGGTGCAAAGACTGTGTTCACATACACTTCAAAGGTCTTTGCCTTTACAGGATTGAGGTCTTGAAAGGTCTTACAGGATTGAGCATTTGAACAATAGCTGCTCCGTCAAGGATTGTGGCATCAACCCCAGGTGCGCTTGTGGTTTTGGGTTGGTTTGATTTCAGGCAGTGTAGTTGATCTGCTTTGACTCCAAGGCGCAGTTTTCATCCTGTTGATAATGCTGGTGGGGCTGCCTGGTTCTCGTGGCAGAAGAACTGGTCCAGATCCCCATCACGTGATTGGCAGGCAATATACAGCCTCGAGAAGAGACTACAGTTACTCTTCACTGCGGCGAGTTGGATCTGCTGCTTTAACTGTGTCTTGGTCTGTGGCCGACTGAAGAGTGGCAACTTGTTCTTGGGCAGTGTTTCTGTAACTGGCTTCGTGCATAGTTCCAGTCTTTCTTCAACAAACTTTGTGTACTGCTCCTCACCAAGGGACTCAATCTTCCTCACCGTTTCTGCCACTGGGGGTGTCCATGATGTCTCTCGTGTCAAGGACCAGTAGATCTTGAGTGTTCTCGAGGAAGGGATTCCCCATCTCTTCAAACACTGCTATAAGTGCTCTGACATCCTTCATAAAGGCTGCTTGCACTCCAGGTTTCTGGTCATTGTGAAGATGCCCAGTGTCGTGAGCACCGCCATGTCCTCTTGTCGCCTGCTCTTCAAACTCTGCAGTGATCCTGGCTATTTCTGGCCCTGCCACCATCCAGCGTCTGAGTGCCCCAGGGTTTCCTGCCAGTCCAATAGCTCCACCAGACGCTTTGTCCACAGCGTTGTTCTGTTCATGACATTGGTCAATTGCCATGGCAGAGAACTTGTTGCTGGTCTTGTGTACCACAAACTTCCCAGACTTGAATTCTGCCAGGACATCTGGGTGTTTGTCATCAATATTTCATTCATTGGCATCAATATTTGATATGTTGAGGTAATTGACCTCTCACTGTCCTCAGAGGTCAAAGCTCGACATCTGAAAAAAAACTACCAACACTGTGTGGAATATGTAGACATTTTTATTGGAACACAAATGCATGGTTTGTACATGATAAACATGTTTACCATTAACCAATGACACCAAACATCAATATTTTGATACCTTGAGGTCATTGACCTCTCACGGTCCTCAGAGGTCAAATCTGCCTTACCTCCCGATCTGAAAATGAAACTTATGGCATGTACTAACACTGGTAGAAATTTCATGCTTTCGTCATAATTTGCACAATTCTTATGATATGAGAGATTATCAGCTGTACTATAGGGATTTCATGTCCCTGATATACACAGGAATCCAGCGAGCGTAATTTGGGTGGTCCAAGGCAAAGAGCCAAGGGGTCAATGTCTCAAGTACAGCAATGAAGAGTGAGAAAGTTTCTCTCACGATGAGAACGAACAAAGATGAGGACCAGGATTTCTAATCTCAGAATTATGTCCCAGTACTCAAAGGTGGGATTCTTTGCACACATTTCTTTCTTCCAGTCATTGAAGGCTGCTTCATCATGAGGACCGAGCTTCTCGAGGCATGCATCCTGCTGCAGTTTGGCAAGGGAAAGTGCGCTGATCTGATGGGCATGCCTCGTCCTTGTCAAGTGAGTTACATGAACAATGTATGGATCTCGGAAAGTTTGAATATGTGAGTTCCGTCTTCAATTCTGCTTTCTATATTAGAAACCAGCTCTGCAAACATTCGGACCTGCATCATTTTCTGATCAATAGTGGATGTGGTATTGTCTTCCTGCTTTTCTCTTTCCATACTTCTATAGCGATTCTTGAAGGCTGTTAGACATTTATTGTGATACTTAGCTTCAATAGCTACTAAATCACCTCCTGCAATTCTTGCTCGCAAGTCTTTGTCTTTCAATGCTGTAGCCATATCTCTGAGTGTCATATCCAGTCCTAAAGTAGAACAGTTGTGCAACTTGCCTTGAGTTTTTCTCCAGAAGATGCAGTCTTTCATAGTTGAAGATGACTCATTTGTTTGGCGTTTAGACTTTCTTTCATCCTGTTCAGTACTTTTTCGCTTATGTCTATCTCTTGCTCTTTCAAGCTGAGAGCAAGCAAACTTCAGTTTACATGCTTTATGCCATTTTGCACGATTTTCAAGAAGTTCAGCAGCAGTGTCACATCCGCTGTTGGCTAACTCAACTGGAAGTGCTTGGAGTTCACAAAATCCCTCCACATTCTGCAGGAAATCATCATATGAAGCTGGTCCTTCTCCATCTGACCTTTCAGCAGGACACTTTAAATCACCATCTTTCAAACCACATATTATGCACTTTTCCCAATCCATTCTGCTTGGGATCGATATTCGTCTTCCTGAAAAGAGACCAAGACAAGCACATATTATGTTTAAGCAATTACAGACAGAGTGGTAAAAGTATAAAAAGCCAGGGTGAGGCAAACTTGTTAATTGCTCCTCAATTATAAACCTGCGATCAGATATACTCGGGGCAAATTTGGCCTCATGGCAACAAACATTGACCTTTGGGGAAAATTTGACCATTTTGGAGAGAAAAGTGACATTTTTGGGGGGGCGTGGGAACGTAACAAGAATAAAAACATGCTTGACTGATTCTCATCCCACATTTAACAACTGCTGCACTACTGGGGCAAGGTGAAAACCTTCCAGATTAACAAAAACCGATGTTATATGTGGTATTAATACAGTATTACAACATGTGACCTTTGACCTCGGCCTGACCTTGACCTTGGCACCCCAGACCGGGCACCCCCTCCAGAATGTTTCTATGGGACCTGTATAGTAAGTGTGCAAAATGTGGCGCTTTCATCCAACGTGTCATCATCTTGCCCAAAATTGGCGCTAAGCAACCGGACTCATTCCCACATATAGCGTTGTGCATGATCCGGTGGTCCACCACCACCTTCTTCTTTCCCGAGCAGCCCCGCCCCGCACTCACCCTCAGAGCCCCCCCCCCCGCGCGCTCTCTGACGTCACCAAGCCGCACTATGAAGAGTACGCCCCCCGCACTCTCCGATGTCACCAAGGTTCACTCGAGAGTGAGCGTCGCGTCCGACGCCCTGTACCTGTACGAAGGGTTCGAGTTATTACCATGGCTTGGAAAGGGTCAAACCACCTGGTCCTGACCCTTCGCTTTGTGGTCCCTGTTGTGCTTTTACAAGGTCAGGCACCTTTCGGTCCTCACTCACTCGTGCAGTCTTTTTACTTACTCCGTGCCTGTGCTCCTGTGTACCTTCGTGAATGCGAATATGAATCTTCTTCACATGTCATTGTATTATATATATATATATATATATATATATATATATATATATATATATATATATACATATATATATTTATATATATATATATATATATATATTTATATAACTGTGTTTTTCATCGTTGCATCTCTGCTGCTCTGGTTGCCCCGTAGTTTCATCACTACCAGATTAATATAAAAGTGATTAATTTATTTTCCTGGACTCCGCTGCCCCATCGTTAAAACCATTAACACCGTCACAGCGAGACCTGCCTCTCCGGACCCCGTGACATTCATTGTGGTCGCGCGTCATCCCGTCCGCCGCCATTCGTCGGTGGGCTTGAAAGATCGAAGAGTATGTGAGTTATCGCCGACACCGTGGAACAAATTCCTTCCTGAACCTTCTTCGAACGTCAAGCCTGGCCAGGCGGTTCGTGAAAGACTTGGGCCAAACTTTCCCCTCGGCAAACCCTCCCATAACAAGGTGGGAATAATTGTGGCCCTCAGGAAGAAGAAGAAGAAAATGAAAACTTGTACCTCTCCACTCTCAAGTTCTGTAATCTGCATCTATTGATAGGTATTGGAGGTAGGATTGTTCATCTCGTTATTCTTTCACAATTTGTGATCATTGCAGGTCATCATGGAATTGGCTTTACAACTCACCCAACAGAACGTGCCATAAGATGTGTACCTGGTCGTTTCACTCTAAAACACCTGTTTACAGCTGCTCTCTTGGGTATTCCATGGGATGGAAAACTTCACAAACTGTGCTGGTGCCAACCTGACATCCTCATGGCTCCAGAAAACCTTTCATCACGTCGGGCTCATCTGACGTGATTGGGGAGTCATATCTGTTCCATGTAACAAAATGTCGCAGAGTTCTTAACCTCTTCAGGCGATTTTCAATGATCTGCCAAATTCATGGTCAGGGTAGTCTACCATTTCGAGATTGTTCTCAAGGGTTTATTTTAACAATGTTTTGGACCTTCAAAATCATCCTGATGGAGGTGCCCACCCCATGACTGATGACTCGTTCCTCATTGTAATTCCCTTAACCTCCTACTCTGCCACACAATCTTTGAAAATGAGCAAGGGATGTTTACGTGACAATTTATACCTTTGATGATCACAGTTACGAAAACTACAATGGCACTCGCTGGAGTGGATACCTCCGCCACGTAATGCTTGACCCACGAGAACATATCAGGCCCATTACATTTTTGAAATACTTGATCATCCGATGTTTGCTGTGGATCATTTTTGGCCCAATCACTCAATGGTGAAAAATGACTTTAAATTAAATAAAACTCGCGTCCAGATCCGGATCCGGATCTTCACCAAAATTGAATCAATTCTTCCTTGTCACACACCGAACCTGCCCACCAAGTTTCATCCGAATCCGTGCACAACTTTTTAAGATATCCAGTACACAGACAAACAAACAGACAAAGGGGTGAAAACACAACGTCCTTCACCTTCGGTGGTGAAGGTGATTATAGATGTGTGTGGGCACGTCTCGCATCAACAAGATGGCCTCCCATGACTGTTGTTGGGGAGTGTATTAGACGTCGAATGCTTATATGAGGTCACAAAAGTCACAAGAATTAGCCTGTGGATGTTGTTGAGCAACTTGCGAAGGGGACTGCGTTGGAGGCGTAAATGCCACTGTGTCTGAAAAAGGTTTGCGCAGATTATCTGTGTGACATTGTCTCTCTCCACACAGAACACACACACACACACACACACACACACACACACACACACACACACACACACACACACACACACACACACACACACACACACACACACACACACACACACACACACCTCTGTGCTTTCAATCAGGGTCTGCAGGCTTTGCAGGAGTGGTACTGACTGATCCTTTGGATCACAGCTTGTAATGTGACACCCACACCACTGCTTTGAACTTGTGTGATTCCTCATGTCTGTCTAAGCATGGTGGTGGTGTCATGGTGGTGAATGATTCCCAAGAAATATTTATTTACACACCACATCCATCCAGTTTTTCTGTGTTCTTTACATGGATTGGTAAAGACAACTTTAAAAACTTTGGAAGTGGGTGACATCATGACTCACTTGGATAATAATCTCTGCAAACAAAAATATCGGAAAACCTGGAGAGAGGGTGTGTATCCGTGTCATGTTCACCTATCCTAAAACCTCCTCAAGTCTGCCTCGAGCAGGGCAGGTGCACCAATGACTGATGTGTTCTGCTTTCTTCAGACAGAAATTTGTGAAAGCCATCCATGGTTGGGACAATATGAAATGTGTTTTTTTAGATGTATCGAAGAGAAATCGTTCATTAAATAATTCATTGTGAATGACGTTTGAAACGATGAGAAATTGGATTTCAGAAAACTTTATCATAAATGTCAGAACCTAAAACACTCAAGAGTTTTCATCTGTTATAACAGAGCAGCAGAAAATGAAAGGGAGGGCGATGTTGGAATAGTGAACTGGATTAACCTCCATTTGGTGATGCCTCCATTGTGTCCACCGCCTTTTGTCAGCCCTTCGAACGCTGTACTTGTCCTCCTTGTGTTTATATATTTATTCATCCCTTCGACATGAATACCAAGCAGGCGTTGCATCGGGGAAGTATAACAACACTTTGAGACCCTCGGGTCATCCTTTGAGAGACATTACATGAACCTGTTTGCTCGGCAGGACCAGGTAGATTTTGATCACAAAGTGTAATTCATTCTCATTCAGGTAAAAATTGAATTCCTATCTTGGTCTGGATCTCCAGGTTTATCTTTAAAAAAAACAAATTATTTTCTTTTCACGTCATTTCCTTTTTCTTTATCTCCAGGGACAGCTTGGTTCTCAAGGCCCAACTGGATTCCCAGGACCCAAGGGACCTCCAGTGAGTCTATTCACACACCATCAGTCATTGTGCACACCAACGAGCACTCTGAACACCTCTCCCCATTGCAAACACCACCTACACTTGGAGAACTTCCTGTTTAAAATTTTAAGTTTTGCGAATGTTTTGGAATTTTTCTAGTTATCCTCACCAGCTTGTTAGAAACTTCTGGTCAATGAAAACTCAGTAAATCTGCAGCTGAAGTGAACAGCTCTGGCATTTATACCTTTTGTTAATTTATTCATTTTCGCTTATATCTCATCTTCGAATTCTCATGAGTCTTCGTGCTCTTTTTCTGTCCACATTTACAGAAGCAGGATGACAACTTCTCTGCCGTAATTAACATGTCAAACAAATTTAACTTACCACTTTAGTGTTAGTGTATGCTGTTGTCTCGTATGCAGCTCGTTGCTGTGGGTTTGCATTGTCATTGAGAACACAGCTGTGCTCCCGATGAAGTTCCCGCCAAAAAGTTGGAGCAGGTGATTGTAATTAGTTCAGGGTTCTGGTGATAACTCGCCTACTCTTCACGAACGACACCGTGAGATATTTAACGTCCACCAACTCATGCTATCAGACGGGACGCCCAGCTTAACGTATATCCGAGAGATGGCACGCATTGATGAATCATCCTGCCTGTGAAATCGTTTACAGCTGGGTCAGGATTCGAACACAGACTTAACAGCTTCGAGCTGAGTGCACATAACGCTCGGCTATCCTGCCGGCTCTTTGACGTTTATTATTTGAAGTTTTTCATCGTACTTTGTATTCATGATGAAAAATCATCGTGGGTGATCACTCTTCGTCATTGACACCATCTCGTATCCCTTTGGTTTTGGTTCTGGCCTCGTTGAGGTTAATTTGCTCTTTTACAGATCTGATATGTAATCGCGCACTTTCCAGGTTCACTCTCCATCACACAAGGCTACGAGTAATGATCAAACACCAGAGGTTGTGGTGGTTTGATCACATCTGCTTCAGCATGCAATCCTGACAAACAAACACCGATTTTCACGAACAAATGATCAGAACCCACCTCGTGGGCAGGGTGGAGGGGAGGAGAGGGACCTGATCTCCTCACCACGAGAGCGACGACATTCGACTCACAAGCCACTGACCTGCTGACACGTACTGATCTATATATTGTTGCGAATTCGCGCCCGCCAGCGTGCGGACGGCCACGTCACTCGAATCGCGACCGCGTCGCCCACCGGATGGACAATTCAGTCATGACCCTCTCGGAACAACGCCGGGAGCTAGTCACGTGTGGGGGTTTAACCCCACCACGACCGTGCCAATTGCCCAACCGCGCAGGATAGGGTTGCTCGCCAAATTTGATCTACCTAAGTACCTGCGCGGATGGTCGACCGGGCGATCGCACCACGCCACAGGCCGACTCCGGACACGAACCGCTTAAGCGGTCCGTTCCGTGCTACAGTGATAACCGAGCGGTGTTATCGTCGGCCTCGACGGTTCCGATTAATTTCCGGGCATATTAAGCCCACCACGAACCCTTTACGTGAAGTAGGATGGAGGGTCAATAAAGAAAAGACGAAGCGAAACGGGAAAACAGTTCACACAAAACACATTTATTTCCCGGCACACGGAAAGCACATATATACAGCCAAACAGTCAAAATGCACAAATAGCAAGCAAAACAAAAGCAACAACGACGCAGAGTTACGACCGACTCCGCGCACACATGGCAACACTTATACAGTTCTACTTTACAGATGGCGCCAACACACATTTACTCAAAAGCAAAGGAAATAAGCCACCCTCATAGACAAGGGGGCAGACGGGCCTGAAGGACAATATGTGCGCGTGACCTGAAGGAGCGGCCAGGCCCGCGAGACCGGCGGGGGGTCCTACCCGCGTCCTCATGACGCGTTGGCGGACGAGCCGCAGATGTGGCCGCGTGGCTGTGTCCCGACTCCGTGCTCCTTGGCGGGTTTCGTTGGCACGACGTTTGGGGTGGGGTGGGAACGGGGCCCCCTTGTTGCACTATCTCAGCGCGGGGGAAAGGGGGAATTGTTGATGCCCTGTGGGAGGGAGAATGGCTGGCTGGCTTGGGTCCCGTGATGAGCGATCCCACACCACGACCTCGTCGCCGACCGCCGTCCTCGCCTCGGACCCGAGCTCCTTTGCCTCTTCCCGCAACTCTTCTCAGCCGACTCCAGAACCGAACTGGAAGACACACCGATAACTTCGCCACCCGACTCGACTCTCTACACACCGATGACTCGACTCACTCTTTCTGCCCTGATTCGCCTTGCGCTCGCCGTTTTATAGGCTAATAGGAGCACCTAATATGCAAATATCCGGATCAGGATGACCTCGGGGGCGGAACCACGCTCGCCAATTGGTCGAAGGAAAGGGGGCGTGAATCTCCCCTGATCCTAGCATTTGCATATATCGATTTCCTACAGATGCGCCTGGAGGCGGGGCCAAGCCGCTTCGCGCTTGCTGATGGGACGGAGGAAAGTGGGCGTGTAGCGTTTGTGATCCGAATTTTCCTCGGAAAGGCCGTAATTTGCGCTCGCGGCTCAGTGCGTATCGCTGAACGGGCCCAAGACAGCTCGACGCTCAGTGTTCACAGGTGGTGCGGGAATGGCCGTAGAAGGAGAGAGGTGAGGGTGGTGGAGGGTTTTCGGTGGTGGTTTGATGGTTATGGTGCCGTTTGGGAATGGCGGTGATGCGATGATGTGGGAGCGAGTTGTGAAGGTAAAGGTCGTGGCTGTTGGCGTTGTTGTTGTTGTTGTCTGAGGGTTGGAGCATGGTTGCAGTTGGTAACGATGGCTGGCGTGGTGGTTGTTGTGTGATTCATCAATGTGTGCAGTGTGATGGTGGTTGAGACGTGGTTGGTTCAAAATAAAGATAGAACAGAAAAACGGCTATCTCAAAGCGTCGCAGCCTGAATGAATCACATAAATTCCCTCCATACAACAGGTTTGGGGCTAACTACACATGTACTTAGAGATATCTCACCTCCGGGCCCTGAATGGTGGTTTGCGAATTTCCACAGCCGTAAGAATATTATTGTCTCTAATCTTTAACAGAGATGTTGAGGCTCAGAGACAGTGCCTTCAGAAAGTATTCACACACCTCCACTCTTGTCACATTTTGCTGTGTTACAACCTGAATTTAAAATGGATGAAATTTAATATTTTTTGTCACCAATCTACACAAAATACCCCACAATGACAAAGAGAAAACATTTTTTCAGAAATTCTTACACTTTAATTCCAAATGAAATGCTGAAATGTCTTGCGTCAATAAGTATTCAACCCCCTGAGTCAATACTTTGAAGAAGCGCCTTTGGCAGCGATTCCAGCTTCGAGTCTTCTTGGGTATGTCTGTATCAGCTTTACACATCTGGATTTGGGGATTTTCTCCCATTCTTCCTTGCAGGTTTTTTCAAGCTCTGTCAAGTTGGAGAAGGACTTTCAGTGAACAGCAATCTTCAAGTCTTTCCATAGATTCTCAATGGGATTTATGTCTGGGCTTTGGCTGGGCCACTCAAGAACTTTCACGTTCTTGTTCTGAAGCCATTCCAATGTTGCTTTGGCTGTATGCTTGGGGTCATTGTCCTGTTGGATATAACTCCTCCTCATGGTCTGAGGTCTTTTGCACTCTGAAGCAGGTTCTCCTCAAGGATTGTCCTGTATTTGGCTCCATTCTTTGTTCCCTCTCCTCAAGAGCCTCCCAGTCCTTGCCACTGAAAAGCATCAACATAGCACGATGCTGTCACCACCATGCTTCATGGTTGTTAGTTTGGTCATTTGCTTTACTCGGGTTCCTCCAGACGTCGCGCTTTGCATTCTGGCCAAAGAGTTCAATTTTCGTCTCATCAGACTACAGTCTTTTGCCTCATGCTCTCAGAGTCTTTCACGCACCTTTTGCAAACCCTTGGTGTGCTGTCATGTGCCTTTTTTTTCTCAGGAGTGTCTTCTTTCTGGCCACTATCCCATAAAACCGAGATTTCTGAAGTGCTGCTGAGACTTGTCCTTCTGGCAGGTTCTCCCATCTCAGCCAAGGAACTCTGTCGTTCTGTCAGAGTGGTCATTGGGTTCTTGGTCACCTCCCTGACCAAGGTCCTTGCCCAGTTGTTCATTTTTGGTCAGACAAGCAACTCGAGGAAGAGTCTGGGTTGTTCCATATTATTTCGATTTCCTGATGATGGAGCTCACTGTGCTCTTGGGAATGTCCAACATGCCAGAAATTGTTTTTTCACCCTTCCCCAGATCTATGCCTCCTCACAATTGTATCTCGGAGTTCTATGGACAGTTACTTGGACTTCATGGGAGAGTTTCTGCTCTGACCTGCACTGTAAACTGTGGGACCTCATACAGAAAGGTGTGTTTCTTTATAAATCATGTCCAGTCAATTGATTTGACCACAGGTGGACTCCATTCAAGTTGTTGAGACATTTCAAGGATAATCCAAGGAACTTGGATGCACCTGAGCTCAATTTGTAGTGTAATAGCAAAGGGGTTCAATCGTGAGTGACTGAAGACATTTCAGCTTTTCATTTTGAATTCATTTGAAAAAAATTCTGAAACCACTTTTTTCACATATCATGGGGTATTTGTGGAGATTGATGACAAAAAAAATTAACTTTAATCCATTTTTAATTCACGCTGAAACACAAAATGGGACCAAAGTCGAGGGCTGTGAATACTTTCTGAAGTGTGCAGGACTATGATGATGGCAGGAGGAACTTCGTGGGGGAGGTGGGTGGTCTTATTGTTGTACAGGGGTAAATAAAACCTTCTGGTGAGGAGAGAGGACAATTAGGAAGAACACAGGACTATTCAGCCTTAGAAGAGATTGTGGTTGATCCCATGGCGTTTTGAAATATTTCAAATTCAACCATTCTCCACGTGTCTGACGTTCAGTGAGATTGCTGTCACGATGGTGTGGCGCATGCATCATGGACCAAAAGGCTTTTTCCTCCTGTCTTGATTTCCTAATGTTACAATATAAACTCAATATGTCTTGTACAATATGAACTGCCTTTCCTCCAAAATAAGTTTCTGCTCACACTGAGTGACCCAAAAACCATAGGATTTCCACTGTGAGGGTAACCACCTGCTCGATGAAGAAGTCAACCTGTGATTCTATATGATTGCATCGTCAAAGTATTCAGTTTGATCTGGAGAGAAGGGCTATTATGAATCAGTTTGCAGTCAGTCAAATTTCGAAATGCATCTTTAAATTGACCATGTCCTCACCGAACGCAGACGAGAGTTTTGGCAGGGGCTGCTTGCAGCCGATGTTGATCTCTGTAAAGCGTTCGATTCAGTGAATCGGGATGCCCTCTGGAGGATTCTTGGTCTTCGTGGGGTGCCACCAAAACTGATCGATCTGATGTCTGAACTCTACTCTGGTACTGAGAGTGCTGTGAAGTGTGGTGGCACCATCTCTGACTTATTTCCAGTTGTTAGTGGAGTTCGTCAGGGGTGTGTACTGGCCCCCCACACTTTTCAGCACTTGTATGGACTGGATTTTAGGGAGGATGTCGGAGAGATCAAGCTGCGTTGCATCGTTTGGGAATGTTAAGATCTCGGACCTTGATTTTGCAGATGATGCAGTCATCTTTGCGTAGACCTTAGATATCCTTTTGGGGGCCCTCGAGGTACTGAATGAGGGGTCGGAGCCGCTGGGATTACGGGTTTCTTGGATCAAAACTAAGATCCAGGCTTTCGGTGACATCTTGGATGCTGCTGTCCTGTCGGTGTCTGTTTGTGGTGAGGATGTTGAGGTCGTGGAGAGATTCACTTACCTTGGCAGTGATATTCATGTCTCTGCTGGCTGTGAGTCAGAGCTCAATAGACGTCTGGGTCGGGCCTGGGGAGTCATGGATTCACTGGATCATGGGGTGTGGCACTGCCGGTACCTGTGCGGGAGGACGAAAGTCCGAGTCTTCAGGTCCTTGGTACTTCCAGTCTTGCTCTATGGATGCGAGACTTGGACTCTGACCAAGGATCTGAGACAGAGACTTAATTCCTTTGGTACCAGGTCTCTTCGGAGAATCCTTGGCCATCACTGGTCAGATTTTGTGTCCAACGAGCGGTTGCTGAGAGAGACTCGGATTAGATTTGTTACCTGCATAGTCCGTGAGCGTCAGTTTTTAGGCTGTATAGACATGTGGCTCGTTTTCCTGACGCTGATCCTGCTCACCAGATTCTCTCAGCGGGGAGTCTCGTGAGTGGAGGAGGCCAGTGGGCCGACCACGTGCCTCGAGGTTGCAGCAGGTTGACCAACATCTCAAGGAGATGGGGATGGGTCTGGCATCTGCCTGGGGGATGGCCAGACGGAGGCCCATGGAGTACCGGCGGAAAGTGGACGCAGCGACGCGCTGTTCTGGCACCTGACCTGATCTTTAAATTCGAAACAAAGGTTGGGAGGATACTCAAGAAGTATGCACACTTCCCCTCCAAGCTGTTTAGCCCCTGATCTCGACCCTGCGATAAACTATCATCCTTGTGTTTCACAAGCAGAGTGATTCATCAATGTGTGCACTGTCCCCCCCTTGATGTTAAACTGGGCATCCCATCCACTACAATTAGTTGTTGATGCTAAAGATTCCACATTGTCTTTGATGAATAATGGACAAGTCATCTCCAGCACCCTGAACAATTTCAAAATTCCTGCACAAATCACCGAAATTTAAATGTCAGGCATTGTCAGTCAGTTGGAGGACTTGGGCCAAATAAAACATTCCCCAGCTGACCCCACAAAAAGGGGGAAATACTTGGAGCTGTTGTTGTAGTAGTAGTCATCGTAGTCGTAGTCGTGGTGGTGGTGGGTAT
>NW_028222250.1:0-2500 GCF_056783735.1 Eptatretus burgeri
ACTTGGATACCATCGGGAGAGAGTTTGGTGAGCAGGGCAGGGTGCTTGGCCCTATCGAAGGAATGAGACATGTCTGGAGGAAGGAGAAGAGGAAGGATTTAATGTCTGAAGCGATGATGGATTCCATAACCTTGCTGATGATTGGGTGAAGGCTGATTGGTGTGTAGTTGCAGGGATCTGTTTTTGCACCTTTTTTTATGCATGGTGGTAATGTTTGCTGATTTCCAAGAAGATGCCAGATGACCTTGATCAAATGAGAAGGTGAATAGAACAGAGAGAGGGTGAGCAAGAGCAGAGGAGCAGGTTTTTAGGACACGTGGGCTGATGCCGTCTGGACCGGTTGCAGAATCTGAGTCGAGGTTTGACAATAAACTCTCCACCTTGTCAGGAGAAGCTCGCTGCAACTGGACGCGAAGTTTAGGCATTCAGCCTTTCATGTGCCGTGTCAGCTGTGCGGCCATTTGGGGTAAGGGAGGGGATGGAGGGGGAACATACACCAGAAACAGATTTGATTGGACCCCACCAGGATTTGGAGGAGTGAGACAGGTTTGAGAGTTGACTTGAGATTTGAAAGATGTTGTTTTCTGGCTCTCCTGAGGGTAGACACACACTTGTTCTGAGCTTATGGAAGGAACTGAGATTCCCCTCAGTTGGGTTTGCTTTCCATGAAGCAAAGGCAAGTTGTTAATAATACGGTAACACACAATGGCCCATGAATTCCTGCTTTGTTTTCGATTATATTAAGTCATCGAAACCCCAGAAACAGCCTCCTGTCCAGCAAAATAACAAAATAAGCAAAGATTTCACGACAGAAAAATTTCTGCTCATATTAGGAAAGACTTAGAATACAGTACTCTTCCCTATTATTGTCATCTTTCTATACATTTTCATCCAGACATCATTTTCTGTCACTCTTTGGGATGCTCGACAACACCTTGTAAGATCCCAAATCACATTGCTCACCTCCAGGTTGTGAATCTGCGTCGTGAAATCTCTGAAATCTCCGTCAAACGCTGTTATCCTGGGATCGAAAACATCATGTGGGCTCTTCTTTACATTGAGACAAATGCTTTGAAACTTGGTTGCCAAGGAATCGATTCCTTCGATTGTTGATGCTGTCAATGGAGTGAAGCTCTCAATCTTTGCCAGCAATTCTTCAATCTGAGGACACATGATGCAAAATTACCCCAAACACACAATTTATTAACTTTTACTCTAATGACACAGTAATCATTAGTTGTTCTAATCAGTCAAGACCATCAAACATATTTTTTTTCCTTTTATCTGTCTGAATGAGTGAACACAGTAATTCAATGCACGCATCCACTGAAGATGCCTGGTGTTGGCTGACTGGTTGGGGTTATAGGATTCTGAGTTCAATTCCCCCTCTGATGTTGAATTAATACGAGGTGGGGTTGACTCTGCCTGCCATCCTTCTGAGGTCGGTAAAATGAGTGCCAGCTTGCTGGTATCCTGTGTCGGAGTGGTGACCCGTCCAGGATTGTGCCCAATAGCCAAGGAGACTGCTGAGGCAGCACCAACGCTCTACACAGAGTATGGTCTCAATGGATGGATGGATGGATGGGTACACTTAGTGACTTCACACTGTTTCAATGCACACACATACAGGGTGACTACAGAGTAAGTTCATGCATTCTATTGCTTTGAACTCCCAAAATGCAACACACTAGCAGAACTGTGTGTCCGCACAGGGGGGGTCGTGAGGAATTAATTAATTAATAGGGTTTTCAGATTTTTTCCAGCAGCAGTCATGTGACATCACCTCTGATTTATTCATTTATTTTTCCCATGTGTTAGCAAAATGAGTAATCAGATGTTTGAGTTGTTTACCTGCCAGGATACCTACAGTCACAGCACATCAGCACTAAAAAAATGTATTTCATGGCAATGAACGCAAGAGGTACCTACTGATCGGGGAACCGGTTAAACTCTGCGAATACACAAGCCCAGGACTACCAGAGTCGATGCAAACTCAGCTCTGCCGGTTAGGGCAGTTTTTTGAAATTTTGCCATGGTGCAATCCATCCACCCATTGGGACCACACTCTATGCAGAGCGTTGGTGCTGCCTAAGCAGTCTCCTTGGCTGTTGGGCACCATCCTGGATGGGTCGCCACTCCGACACAGGACTCCACTCCGACATGGTGCAATCGATAGCTCGCCAACCTTTCGAGAAGGACACCATGGGATATTTAACATCCACCAACAAAAGCTGACAGACAGGATACCAGTTTCATGTCCATCAGAGGGATGGCACACAAACTGATGAATCATCCAGCCTGTGACACACCAGGATTGCAGTTTCCAGCTGAGTCAGGATTCAAACCCAGGTGAGACAACTTGGAGGCAAGAGTGTGTTCCGCTTGGCCATCCTATCAGCCTCAATCACCCTGTCATCTCAATACATTGAAACACAACAGGTTTGATGTGAATGCAAACCTTTGATATGATAATGCTTCACATTTATAAGGGAGAAAGACC
>NW_028222250.1:7500-30000 GCF_056783735.1 Eptatretus burgeri
ATTATGACCACCTTCTTCTACTGCCGAGGCATGGACTCTACAAGACACCTGAAGGTGTCCTGTGGTATCTGGCACCAAAACATTAGCAGCAGATCCTTCAAGTCCTGTAAGTTGCGAGGTGGAGCCGCCATGAATCGAACTTGTCGGTCCAGCACATCCCACAGATGCTCAATCGGATTGAGATCTGGAGAATTTGGAGGCCAGGGCAACACCGTGAACACCATTCCCGAACAATGTATGCAGTGTGGCAGGGTGCATTATCCTGCTGAAAGAGGTCACTGCCATCAGGGATTACCATTGCCATGAAGGGGTGTACCTGGTCTGCAACGATGTTTCGGTCGGTGACACGAATCAAATTGACGTCCACATGAATGGCTGGACCCAGGGATTCCCAGCAGAACATTGCCCAGAGCATCACACTCCCTCCACCGGCTTGTCGTCTTCCCACAGTGCATCCTGGTGCCATCTCTTCCCCAGGTAAACGGCACACACGTACACGGCCATCCACGTGATCTCAAAGAAAACGGGACTCATCGGACCAGGCGACCTTCTTCCACTGCTCCAAGGTCCAGTTCCGATGCTCGCGTGCCCATTGTAGGAGCTTTCGACGGTGGACAGGGGTCATCATGGGTACTCTGACCGGTCTGCGGCAACGCAGCCCCATACGCAGCAGGGTGCGATGCACTGTGGATTGTGACACATTCCTCCCGTGACCATCATTAAAATTTTCTGTGACTTGTGCCACAGTCCACCTTCTGTCGTTTCGGACCAGACGGGATAGCCTTCGTTGCCCTCGTGCATTGATGAGCCTTGGGCACCCAACACCCTGTCGCCGGTTTGTGGTTTGTCCCTCCTCGGCCCACCTGAGCACCTGACCACATACAGAACTTTCATCTGCAGCTTTATTGAGTACTGCTCTCCCCTCTAACCTGGCTCCTGTGCCAAACATCATCCTCAGCTTGATGCCGTAAAAACTTCGACCTTCAAGATTATTGGAATCTCCTGCGATGAAGCTGAGCCGATGGGCCTATCACTTCACCCACGCAGACAGGTCGGTGGTCTGTCTTCTACCGTCTCCTTTATATTTCTTGTATGCCTTGTCAAAGGTCGTATGAGAGCAAACACACAATGCACAGGACAAGAGGGGCGTGGGAAGGACAAAACAGTGGGGAACAGAGACATGAACATCTGATGGACATCCTTTCATCTGATGAACAGAACAGAGACATCCTTTCTGGTCTTGCACCCTCTGATATTTCCATGCATTGTCCTCCCTCCCACCCCACCCCCCCTCCCAGGTTTCTGCAGGGAACAAGGAAATTTGTCTGCAGAACAAAGGAGTATGACTCTCCCAGGTGGGATGGCACCCTTGCTTCACATGTCTCTCCTGGATTCTGCAGCATCTCAAGCTCTGAACATTTTTGGCATCTTTCATGATGAGACAGTCGTGCAAGCCCTGTTCTGACGTCACAGACAGTTTGGTAGATCCTGGTTTCATTTTTTCTTCATCAGAGTGAGGCTAATAATAGAAAAGTAAGATAGAACTGACATCGAGACAAACATGAAGGAAATGATCAAGCAAGAAAAGAAGAGAGTGAGGAGTGAAAGAAACACTGAAATTACCAAGTAAGATGGTTGGGTTAGGGAAGGGAAGTGGTGGTAATGAAGATGATGGGCCTGAAATGGGGATGACAACAGATGGTTCTTGTTGGCCTCTGCTCTTGCTCCCGATACTCTCTCAGCCTGCCCATCCTCTGAAGTTATTCATTCCCTTGCTTGTTGGGTCTTTCCAGGTGGCCCACTGCACCTGTTGCTTCATGTCAGTTTGTTGCCTTTTCCCCCATTTTTTTTTACAGTGATTTAGGGCTGGTGTTGGAGAGCTTGTACATAAATCACATGCTGGACAAAAACAAGAGTAAGAAACCAAGGAAACTACTGTATCTGATCATTTAAAACATCCACACAGTTTATCACATTTCAACCAGGTCGCCCTGCATCCATCAGGAGCCACGCATACAATGGGAATGTGAAACAGACCAACCAAAAGTATTCAATCAATTTGTGTCAAAAAGTTTTCATGCAAGGATATGTTGCACAGGACAATTTGAGAAAATTTTACAATCGGTGCTGTTTTGCTGTTTGAGCAAATAAAACAATGGCAACCACCGACGGCAAGAACAATGCACAAGTTTCCCCACTGTCCAACTATCAGTACATTGATGATGTTCACCCGGTTGCACCTGCTGGTTGCATCATCAACAGGGCACGGCTCTGATGCTGAGGAAGAGCTTCCACCGGCAAGTTATAGCAAAGGAAGCAGACATACCTTCATTAATAAGGTGGAAATCCTTTCGGATGACTTGTAGTACCTAGAAAAGTCATGTATCGCCTTTATTTGATTGACGAGGTTCTGGATCTCTTTTGTTATGGCCACCTGCAGAAACATACAGTGAGACATTGAAGCATAGGTCAGGTCAGGTATGGGAGCATGTGCCAGAACAGCGCGTCGCTGCGTACACTTTCCGCCGGTACTCCAGGGGCCTCCGTCTGGCCATCCCCAGGCAGATGACAGGCCCATCCCCATCTCCTTGAGATGATGGTCAACCTGTTGCAACCATGAGGCACGTGGTCGACCCACTGGCCTCCTCCACTCATGAGACTCCCTCGCTGAGAGAATCTGGTGAGCAGGATCAGAGTCAGGAAAACGAGCCACATGTCCATACAACCGCAACTGACGCTCACGGACTATGCAGGTAACAAATCTCATCCGAGTCTCTCTCAGCAACCGCTCGTTGGACACAAAATCCGACCAGCGATAGCCAAGGATTCTCCGAAGAGACCTGGTACCAAAGGAATTAAGTCTCCGTCTCAGATCCTTAGTCAGAGTCCAAGTCTCGCACCCATAGAGCAAGACTGGAAGTACCAAGGACCTGAAGACTCGGACTTTCGTCCTCCCTCACAGGTACCGGCAGCGCCACACCCCATGATCCAGTGAATCCATTACTCCCCAGGCCCAACCCAGACGTCTATTGACCTCTGACTCGCAGCCAGCAGAGACATGAATATCACTGCCAAGGTAAGTGAATCTCTCCACGACCTCAACATCCTCACCACAAACAGACACAGACAGGACAGCAGCATCCAAGATGTCACCGAAAGCCTGGATCTTAGTTTTGACCCAAGAAACCCGTAATCCCAACGGCTCCGACTCCTCATTCAGCACCTCGAGGGCCCCCAAGAGGATGTCTAAAGTCTCCGCAAAGATGACTGCATCATCTGCAAAGTCAAGGTCCGAGATCTTGACATTCCCAAATGACGCACCACAACTTGATCTCTCCGACATCCTCCCTAGAATCCAGTCCATACAAGTGCTGAAAAGTGTGGGGGCAAGTACACATCCCTGACGAACTCCAGTAACAACTGGAAATAAGTCAGAGATGGTACCACCACACTTCACAGCACTCTCAGTACCAGAGTAGAGTTCAGACATCAGATCGATCAGTTTTGGTGGCACCCCACGAAGACCAAGAATCCTCCAGAGGACATCCCGATTCACTGAATCGAACGCTTTACAGAGATCAACATAGGCTGCAAGCTGATCAACATAGGCTGCATTGAAGCATAATTCACATTGAATAACTTCCCTCAAGTATATCAAGGTGTTGAAAACCAGAGAGTTGGTGTCAAAGCCACCCAATGCTCGCCTGTTTGTACATTTATCGTTTTTAAAAGACGAGTCCAATAATATTTTTAATAAAGCATTGCAGTGAAGTCTGATCCAAATTATTTTAAAGCAATATATGTATTTGTATGTTGTAATCAGTAAAAAAAATAGTGTGGTAGATAAAAACATTAGAAAGGAAATAACTTGCACCAAAAACTTTAACATTTTCATGCTCACGCTGATGCTCACGCTCACGCTCAGGCTGGGGGTATTGCTATAGCTCTCTGTTCTTCGAACAGGCGAGATAAAAAAGTAATATGTAGTGTTTTGACTTCACAAATATTGAGTCTCTGAAAAAGGTGCAGCAACAAAATTTATTTCATTTGGACTTAATTGCATCCCAAGTACACATATTAAATGAATGGCAAGCGTCTAGTATAAACAGGCGAGCATTGGGTGGCTTTGACACCATCTTAGGTTGAAATTAAAAAAAAAAATTTAAATCATTTGTTAATTTCAACTTCACTACACCAATAGTATACCCCAAAGGAACCTCCATGCCAAATATCAGCATCCTAGTACACATATTAAATGAATGGCAAGCGTCGAAATAACTTGCACCAAAAACTTAAATGTTGATGTGCTACAAAAAAGTTAAGTTCAAAACAGGTCAAAAATTAAAAAAAATTAGTCATTTTTTAATTTCAATTTCACTCCACCAATAGTATACCCCAAAGGAACCTCCATGCCAAATATCAGCATCCTAGTACACATATTAAATGAATAGCAAGCTTCGAAATAACTTGCACCCAAAACTTTAACGTTGATGTGCTACAAAAAAGTTAAGTTCAAAACAGGTCAAAAATTTAAAACATTTGAATTTTTTTTATTTCAACTTAACTGCATCAATAATATACCCCAAAGGAACCTCCTTGACAAATATCAGCATCCTTGTGCACATATTAAATTAATGGCAAGCTTCCAAATAACTTGCACCAAAAACTTTAACGTTGATGTGCTACAAAAAAGTTAAGTTCAAAACAGGTCAAAAATTTAAAACATTTGAAATTATTTTTTTATTTCAACTTAACGACATCAATAATATACCCCAAAGGAACCTCCATGCCAAATATCAGCATCCTCGTACACATTTAAATGAATGGCAAGCTTCTAAACAACTTGCACCAAAAACTTTAACATTTTCATGCTCACACTGATGCTCACGCTCACGCCGGGTGTATCGCTATAGCTCTCTGTTCTTCGAACAGGCAAGCTAATTATTGTGACAATAATTCGATTAAAAAACTAGAAGGGCACTCGGTGGGGCCCATTCCTCCGCCACGCAATGCCTGATCCATGAGAACATATCGGGCCCAACACATTTTTGAAATATCGTGCCGTATATCGTTTTAGCCCCAACTCTCAACGGTGAGAAAAAATGAGTTAAAAATTAAATAATTCTCGAAAAAAGATCTGGATTTGGATCTTCACAAAAATCTAATCAATTAGTCCTTGTCACACATCCAACATGTCCACCAAGTTTCGTCCGAATCCATCTATAACCTTTTGAGATGTGCTCGATATCATTTTTGGCCAAATCTCTCCATGGTGAAGAATTCGTTAAATAATTCTCGTATCCGGATACGGATTCGGATCTTCACCAAAATTAAACCTTGCTGTTCTTGGCCGGTCAACTACACACGCAAAAAATTTCAGAACGATTGCTTGAAAACTGTGCCCAAAAATTATGTGACTAACAAACGCTACAAACGTCAAACGCGACAGACCAACATACTTGGGTGGAAAAAATACAAAACTCGCTGAGCAAGAACAACTTCGACTGACCAATAAACTTGAAAAATCTTCGTTATTTCATGTTTGACCTCCGAATGTTATTTCACAACTGATTCAACATGCCTCAAGTGTTGTAACGAGAATGGATGCTGCGGGTTGAGGTGTTAAGTAGTTGATTCGTTCAACCACAATTTGGATGTTTCGTGTAGTTATTATTGTAAATCCCATTTTAGATCTGCCAACGTACACTGGTGTTCAAAACCTTTGTCTGCACTCCATCCCTTTGGGTTTTTCAATTTAAAATGTGATTATTCCTCATTTATTTTGTTGATTAATACCACGATCCCCTTTCTCCTGACTGGCCTCCCAACTCACGGCTCTCGAGCCAAATGGAGTATGCGTTCTCTTGAAATCGGGACAATCAACAGTGCACTCGAGCCACGTGACCAATGAGCATTCCTGATGACGTCAAGACAGGAAAGGTTTTGAACTGGGTTTTGGGTGAGAGTCGGTCGTCGAATCGGGAATCCCGAGAGCGAGGTCCACATCAGAGCTGTTGAGCCGGGAATCTCGAGAGCGAGGTCTGCGTTCGGGCAGTTGAGGCAGGAATCCTGAGAGTGATATCCGTGGCAGAGCAGTTGTGCCAGGACCTTGACAGGGTCAGAAGTGTGTGAAGGTTATCTCATTCTCTTAACAGAACTCCAAAGCGGGACTCCATACTGGAGCATCGCTGGGGGTTATTTAGGCCACCCCAGCGAAAGGAGGAACCGGTCCCATGATCTTCGGGACACCAGTGGCAATTTCTCCCAGACTGGCAGGAGATCCAGATCACAGTTCAGTGTGCATGGGGAAATAGATGTCTGCTTGCCCCACAGTATCTCCGTAAAAGTGCACCACTTGGCTCGAGCACACCGAAACCACCCCGTTATCCCCCCACGAGGACACAACCCCCCCCCCCTTCCCCACATCGTCTCACCCTTTTCTCCTTCTGTGTGTCTGACTACCTCTCAATTGAGTCCGTGTCAATTAGGGTAAATTATAAGGTAGGTGAAACCAAAATCGTTGTCGGTGATACACGTGATTTATTTTCTGATGGAGATAGCTTCTTATTGTTCTTCTTCACATTCATATTTGTTGTGACCTCCTCCACCGAAGTTGGAAGCGGGTTACGTTGCACCGCTGTTTGTCTGTCTGTCTGTCTATGAGCAGGATAACTCAAAAAGTTATGCAAGGATTCGGACAAAACTTTTTGGACATGTTGGGTGTGTGACAACAACTAATTGGTTCAATTTTTGTGAAGATCCGATCCGGCCATTCAGTGGGACACAAAGCAGTTCTCACTTCGCAAGACGGGGAGAGTTAACTCCATCATCACGAGGTTCGAGTTCGGTTAGGATTGGCTGGGTGCGAGTTGCAGTATCTTACTTATAGGTATTATACAAGTGACCAGAGAATATCGATTCTTTCATGATTATAAATCATTGGCATGACAAATGATGACGAAGAAAACTTACAGGATCGCTGCTGTAAAGAGGTTGACAGACTCTTTCGAGTGTTGATAAATGTGCTACGTTGTCTTTTGCCTCATTCGCAGCATCTGTGATCTTGCCGTCCATTTCTCTCCATTTCTGGGAAATATAAAGCACATATCCTGGTTTAAAAATCGATGATATGACATCAATTAAAGAGTTAATAGCAGCCTAATCATCACTGCGCTGTTGCTGAGCAAACAACTCCATTCATCTCTCCCCTGAGACAAGATAACTGTGTAATTAATCAATTAACAAAGTCGTGGCTGCATATTGTCGTGTCTGGGTGATTTAACCTATTCGGACGGATAGCTGAACGATTTCCCTTGGAAGCTTGCAGCCCAGATTCTCAGAGATGATGGCGCACGCAGGAAGGATAGGACGGCAAGGACGGAGCAGACGGAAGCAAAGCACAATGGGGTTTATGGTGAACCCATGACAAATAGACAGACGAAAGCAACTTCAATAAATATGGGCTTTAATGAAAATAAATCAAATATTTACAATGGCAATCACATGCTGGGAAAAATTATCCTTAAACCACACCGAATTAACACAGCAACACCCCCGTGTGGTGACGCGTCACACTTCAGCTCACAGTTTTCCAACCTAATTTACATCGAGATGTCTCCTACACGTCCACAGACCAAGCAACTCTATACATTCCTAACTTTCCTTTGAAATTCCTCCATCTAACCCACAAACATAACAATATGAACATTCTGGATATTAAAAGTGGCCGGAAAATCTCAGCTCATCAGCATTGATGACATTTAAATCAATATTGGTGAGAAGTGGAAAGCTACGGCGTTGCTTACAGAGAAACACAGAATAATTCTGGACAACACAGTTGCAGAATTTAAAACACCGGTCACATTTACAGATACCTTGATGAGCTTGGAGCGTGCTGCAAGGAGGACGTTCAAAACGGTGCGGCAATCCGGCCCTTCAACTTGCTCTATAATCGAGTTCAACTTCACCGACATGAACCTCCAATACTCCAGCTCTGTCAACGGGCGAGAGTTATCTGCTTCCTTCCGGACATGTTCGCTCTCCGTCAACACCTGTGAAGCAAGATAGAACATCAGATCTCATATTTATGAAGTTAAATAGATTTTTCCACATTATGGAAGACAACAAGCCTCATGAGTACCTTCAATGCATCATCAACATAGATAGAATCACAAAATAATGGCAAAAAGTTAATCAGGGAAAGTTTTTTTGAACATCACCGGTGTCGATGTGTTCTATTATCATCATCGGTAATATTAACAAAATCATTGTTAAAATAGGGATTTATTGAAAAAAAAAATCTCATCAAAGCATCTGCCTGACCTGATATATCTGTTGATGCCAAATCAACAAGATGACTTCAAATTCAGGCAGCAACTGAGGATCATGAGCAGCAGCCGTAATATCATCGAATGATTGAAATCGGTTCAGGTCTATTGCGCTTGGCCTTTGCAATTCCGGAACACCTTCAATGCTTCGGACAGCGCCTGGAAAAGTAAATGTGGGTCGGTCAAAGCCAGAGCAGTTTCCTGGCCAAGGAATCAGGACACTGGTGCTTCGTTTTCAAAATCAAAGGAAAATACTATCAAACCTTTACAGTTATTGCGGAAGGGTGGAAATGTACAAATATAAATTCTTCAAATATGTGGTGGTTTCCAAAAGCTTCGAGGAGAGAAATCATGCCCAGCTTTCGGACTTCGCTCAGCCGGTAATGGTGGTTGAAAGTGGTTGTTGTTTCCTCTGCCACTGAAGGTGGATGGAGAGACAGACGTCTCTGTCTGTCTATGAGCAGGATGTCTCAAAAAGTTACAGACAAATTTGTACGAAACTTGGGTTGTGGAGAGTCTCCTCCGGTAGTGCGTCGATGAATTCGATTTCCTCCAGTTGTTCCTCCACTGAACTCCATCGTGTTCCTCCACATCTCAGAATGTGTATTATGCCATTATTAAAAATGAACCTCACTCACAAAGTTCCACAATAAGTCCACGAGCTAGGCTCAGATGAAGTTTTAACTGGAACCGCTGTTCTATGGATGCAAACCTCAAATGCAGAGCACCAGAATAAGTCTCCCATCCATCCATCCATCCATCCATCTATCAGGACCAGACTCTGTGTGGAGTGTTGGTGCTACCTAAGCAGTCTTCTCAACTATTGGACACAATCCTGGAGGGGTCACCACTCCGACACAGGGTTCTGGGATGCTGGAGTCCCACTCATTTTTGCCGACCTCGGAAGGATGACAGGCAGAGTCAACCCCACCTGGTATTAATTCAACAGCCGAGTGGGATTATGAACTCAGGATCCGAGGATCCCCAGACCCAATCCATTAAGCCAACACCACACACACAAAAAGTCTACAGTCAGATGATATTCTGCTGATGTTTAAGAGGTATTAAAAAAAACACAACATACCATCCAAAAACGAAATGAAGCTCAATATGCTATCTTTGAAAGTCTTTTTCTTTTTCTCTCCAGATTTGGAGTTGTTGAGTTCACCCCATTTGTCACTGACGTCCAAGGCAGGGTAGTAGATGTTTGAAATTTTCATTCTTGCTCCTCGTAACACATCTTTGGTGCAATCGATTTCACCGAAATACACTTCCTGTTGGGGTTAGGTGCATTGTTAAACTTACTGATGGTTGGTTTACCGTCACTCCCGAGCATCACACCAAACAGCACAATAAGTGTGGGAAAGTGGGGAAAGCTTTTTCACTTGGAGGTTGTGGGTTACGATGTGTTAATAAAGGTGGAAAGTCTGATTTAATGTGATTTAGTTCCAGGCTATCAGGCAACAACAGGTGAAAATTTGGGAAGGGAATGTCTACTTTCCATAGGAACTGCACAACCACCAGTTTTCAACTCATGACGTCCAGCGGTTTGGAAGTGAACAGAAGACAAATAAACAAACAAACAGACACTCCTCAAATTATACAGAGTGTGATGAATTAAATTAATGATAAAGATTGTTAAGTTTTGTTCGTGGAGTGAATCTTGACCATTTTTAAATGATTACCTCACGTACATTCTTGACGGACAAAGCAATGTCATTTGTGCGTCTCATGAAATATAGGACTAGACCAGCGGTGCAGTGTTTTGCTGGGTCGGCCAAAAAGAGGCGCAACATTTTCTCTTGTTTGAAAACAACTGAGAATTTACTTGCACTTTCTGCAAACACAAACGACAGTCAAAGCATTTCAAAGCACCCAAGCTATTGTCTGCAGTAATTTTCAGCTTGGCCTTCTCTACTCGAGTTATACCAGAGGTGCAACAATTGTACGTTTCCAGGATATGATTGCCATGATGGTCCATCTGGCACTATTGTTTCAAAACAACAGAGTTAAACAAGACAACAACAACAAAAAAAATTTTTTAAAGAAAAATGTAAAAATATAGAGGGATGAAATCTCAAAAAAAAAACAATCAAAAAAAGATAGGAATGACACCACGTCACGATTCCACAAGTCGAGCATCACGACATCTTTGAGCATCACTTGAGTTGAGCATCATGAGCCGTCTATCTGGACATGTATTGAGCATTTTATATCGTCGGGTCCCCCACTTTGGTCTCCAAACTCTCTGTTTATGGCATTTAAGGACACCGACTCTCATGGATCACACTGACTTCCTCCACTCACACAGTCAGTGTCGCTCTTAAGGGATCCTCCCATCTCTTCCTATCAAAGCTGGAGTCCCCCAAAGGCAGTTTTTGGCCCAGTCTTGCTCCTCATCTTTATCAATTATATCTTTCTGATTTCATGGAAAATCCTGCACATATATCTTTGCTCATGATTGCACCCTCTGCTGTATCATCATCTCTCATCCTTCAGACAAGCAGGCATGCAGCAGCCTCTTCCCTCTCTGCAGAACTTGAGAGAATCAGGAGCTGGGCCAACACTTGGAATATGTCTTTCAACCCTGACAAATCCCATACACTCACAGTGTGTCTCCGAAAGGGCTGCTGAGCTAACCATTCCATCAACTTCCAAAATAAGGATCTTGAAGATGTTAAGCCACTCAAATTTTTGGCCTCACCATCAGCCATGATCGTTCTTGGATAGCCCATGTTTCCAAGAGGGCCTCCAAAGGCAGGCGCCAACTGGTCATCCTCCATTGTTAAAGCTCTGTCCTTGGACAATCTGAACTTCAGACAAACTACAAGGCCTTCCTTCGCAGCTTGATGGAGGACTGCTCCCACCTTTTGACTGGCAACCCTGACTCACATCTTGCCCGACTTGACGTCATGGAAAGCAAGGCCCTCAAAATCATCGGGATCTCCCATGATGAAGCTGAGTGTCCAGGCCTGTTATCGTTTCATCGGAGACAGGTTGTTGGCCTCTCTGTAGTCTTCCGCCACCTTTTTGGTCTTTCACCGTCTGCCCTATCTTGGCTCTCTCCCTCCCAGGATTCTGCAGGGTGCACATGGTCTGCCAGTAACCCTCTTCTTATTAAACTCTGAATATCCAGGCTCACTCCTCACCTCCACTCATTTGTTCTTCTTTTCTCTCACCTGAACAACCAACTTCTCCAATCTATTCAATCCCATTCTTCCCTCCAGCACTTCAATACAGCCCATTCCCATGACTTCAGCTCATTCCCCCATCCGTACGAATGATCTCTTCCACCCCAAATGACCCCGTTCCGAAGTACTCCAACTTTTCCAGGTTATTGTGATTTTGTTTTCCACCTCTCCATCACCTCTTTTTGTTCGTCAGTTGATTTGTTCCTTTTCTGTTTTCATTCCCACTTTCCCACTCCTCTTCTTGCTGTGTTTCAGCTTGAAGATGACATGATCATTCATTTGATACATTTGATATGCAGCATGTGGCTGTTTAGGGGTGGCTGGTTCATGGTTTCAGCGCCCACAGGATCATTACTGGGCTTGGTGTTCCAACTCTGGTGATGTGGCAAAGAACACTGACCATATGCTCGTTGATGGTCGTTGGAGGATGATTCAGAACTGAGGGTCTACCGGAGTGCTCAGTTCCTCAAAACCAACTGCAGGCTTGTTTTAGCAACTCTGAAGTTTCAGCTTAAATCTGGGAGAATGGTACCTATGGTACGTGGTACGAATGGTACGTGCATTTTTATACATTGCCATTCCTAGGCTGGATATTGGCAGGCTCAAGGATGAGAGGGATTTGGGGGGTCTGGGTGCTTCAGGGAATCCTGAAGAGTTGTGGAGTGCCTTCAGTAACACGGTCCTTGATGTTGCCAGTGGATGTCTTGGAACACACCGAAGGGTGAAGAAGAATTTTGTCTCTCAAGGGACAATGAATACCATTGACTAGAGTTGCAGTGCCAGGCCTAATGGTGGAGCTGAGCTGTTGAGGGAGTTGAGGCATAAAACTGTACGTGCGCTGAGGGCGGACAAGGAGGTCTATGTGTAAGGAATCTGTGAGGGGTAGAGCATCACCTGTGGTCAGGTGATTATCGTCCTGCTTGCAAAGGAATTCTTTCATTGCGTTCCTCCAAGCCCGTCCCTCGGTGTACTGCAGTTAGAGCAGAGAGTGGTGGAGCTTGATAGAGGAGTCTGAAATGAAGGCCCGCTGGGCCGGTTACTTTGAGAAACTGTACCAGGATGATACACCAGCTGGTGAGTTGGATGTCATGGGTGTTACTGTCCTTATTGCTGACCCTACAATCAACTGTGAACCGTCTTAGGTTGTGGGAAGACAGGCTGTGTTGACCTACTTGAAAGGGGGTAAAGCTCCTGGGATCTGTGACATTCATGTTGAACTTTTCAATGCTGGTGAAAAGGCAGTACTCATGTGGTTGCACGCAGTTCTCTTTGGAGCAAAGGCATCAGCCTAACTGATGGGAAGGGGAGCCTTGTTGTCCCTCGAAGGAAAGGGAGGGTGGTCGTCAGGCATGATCCCAACTACCGAGGGTTGACGCTGCTCTCAATGCCTTGCAACGTCTTTGCTCGGATAATTATTGATAGTGTTCGCCACCATCTGTTTGAGCACAAGAGCCCACACCAGTCGGGCTTTATCCCAAAGAGGTCAAGAGGTTATGTTCTTGCTCTCCGGGTCTTCACCAAACGCAGACGAGAGTTTTGGCAGGGACTGCTTGAAGCCTATGTTGATCTCTGCAAAGTGTTTGATTCTGGGAATCGGGATGCCCTCTTGCGGATTCTCAGATTTTGTGGAGTGCCACCTGAACTAAGCAATCTGATTTCTGAACTCTACTCTGGTACGGAGAGTGCTGTGACGTGTGGTGGTTCCATGTCTGACTTATTTCCAATTGTGACTGGAGTTTTTCAGGGGTGTGTATTGGCTCCCACACTTTTCAGCGCTTGCATGGACTGGATTCTGGGGAGGATGTCGGAGAGATCAAGCTGCGGTGCATCGTTTGAAAGTTTTGAGATCTCTCACCTTGATTTCTCAGATGATGCAGTCACTGGATATCCCAAAAGATTGTGGAGACATTGCATATCCTGATGGGAGTCCTCAAGGTGCTGAATGAGGAGTCGGAGTCTTTGGGATTGTGGGTTTCCTGTGTCAAAACTAAGAGTCAGGCTTTCAAAGACATCTTGGATGTTGCTTTGTTGTCTGTATCTGTTTGTGGTGAGGATGTTGAGGTCGTAGAGAGATTCACTTACCTTGGCAGTGACATTCATGTCTCCGCATGTTGTGAGCGAGAGGTTTAGAGACATCTGGGGAGTCATGGATTCACTGTACCATGGGGTGTGGTGCTGTCGGTATCTATGCAGGATGGCAAAAGTCCGAGTCTGAGGTCCTTGGTACTTCCAGTCTTACTCTACGGATGTGAAACTTGGATTCTGACCAGGGATCTGAGATGTAGACTGAAGTCCTTCGGTACCCGATCTCTTCGGAGAATCCAATGCTCTCACTGGTCAGACTTTGTATCCAATGAGAGGTTGCTAAGAGAGACTCAGATGAGATTTGTTTCCTGTATAGTCCATGTGCATCAGCTGTGGCTATCTGGACATGCGTCTCGTTTTCCTGACGCTGATCCTGCTCACCAGATTCTCTCAGCGAGGGAGCCTCGTGAGTGGAGGAGGCCGATGGGCCGACCACGATCCTCATGGTTTCAGCAGGTTGGTCGGCATCTCAAGGAGATGGGGATGGGCCAGGCATCTGTCTGGGGGATGGCCAGACGCAGGCTCCTGGAGTACCGGCGGAAAGTGGACGCAGCGACATGCTACTTCTGCGCATGTTCCCATACCTGACCTGATGTGTCTGCAGTTTGCATCACTGCTGTGAGCGCAGCTATGGGGTGCCCTCTGGCGGATGGAGCAGGACTTCAAGGAATTTGTCCAGAGTACCGAGCGATAGCTTCCCAACTCTTCACGAAGAATACCCGTCAGATCTTTAAAGTTCACCAACTCATATGAGCAGATGGAACACCTCGTTTAACATCCATCCAAGGGATATCACACACATTGATGACTCGCCCTGCCTACGAGACACCAGGATGACAGTTTATCACTCTGCCTAGATTCAAATCTGGACGAGCCGGCTCAGAGGTGAGAGACTTCAAAAATACAATGAAACACCGACACTGCATCACATAGAAACTACACAGAATTTACTTATTCCTTTGAGATTGTACGTGGCTGCAAGCCACAATAATGGGATATGGAAAATGTGAATAAAGCAACAAGATAAATCTGTGTAATTGGATTCAATGCATACGAGCTAACCCCCTCCCCACCGCAAAGCTCACCTGTCCCATTCACCTTTCCCAGGCACGCACAATAAATTGATGACTATTTTCAAAAAAATTGTTGAAAAAATTATTTTGCTTTGATGACACAGCTTGTCCAAACACGGCAATTGCCAAAGGATTTCAAGCAAAAACTTCACCGTTTAAACTAACCAACGGATAAACTCACCAATCCCCGGAGGTTGTGCTTCTTGGTAAAAGAAGGTCACAACTCTTCGACCTTCCTTTGCGCAGAAATTGATGAGAGGTTGAATCTAAACAATATATTTAAAAAAAAAAAACTTTAAAAATACATGAAACCTGGAAATGAGATGGACATCAAAAATGTAGCAGCACAATGAAATACAAAATGTTTATCTTTCAATCAAACTTACTTTTTTTATAAAGCAAAACAAATAATATTGTTTTGACATTGCTTAAAAAAAGAGAAACAACACAATCTGGGAAACAACAAGACTTACTGACAGCGAATCCAAAATGAACTCCTCAACAGCAGTCTGCTCGATTCCCAATCTTTTTGATAGAACCTCAAAAAGATATTTCATAGCCGGTTCAACTTGAAGCTTTCTTTGCTCTCTTTGTGCTTTGTATCGAGCCTGCAAGAAATAATAAATAAATACTGATATATAGATATATATCACCATTTCTTTCATACCATGAAGGCAATTCACACTCAGAGAGGGTGGAGTCATCGGCAAATAGACAAAGAGGATTTTCCAGAGAGTCGGAGAGATCATTGATGAAAACCAGAAAAAGAACAGGGCCCAGAACGCTACCTTGAGGAACTCCATCCTGGACAGGAAGAGGGGATGAAAGAACTCCATTTAGAGCCACAAGTTGGCTGCGACAGGAGAGGAAGTCTGCGAGCCATGAGTGGAGATGGCCTTGGATACCATGGGAAGAGAGTTTGGTGAGCAGAGCAGGGTGCCAGAAAATGTCAAAAGCATGCAATATGTCTCGGGATATGGCTCTGAGTTCATGTCTGGCATTGAGGACCTCCATCCATTGTTGGGAGAGCAGAAGCAGCATATCCAGGGTAGAATGACCTGGTCTGAAACCAAAATTGATGATCGGAAATCAGACCATCGAAGAAGAGGAAGGATTTAATATCTGAAGCGAGGATGGATTTCATAGCCTAACTGATGATTTGGAGAAGGCTGATTGGTCTGTAGTTGCAGGGATCTGTTTTCGCACCTTTTTTGCAGGGCAGTAATGTTTGCTGATTTCCAAGCAGATGGAAGATGACCTTGAGCAAATGAGAGGGTGAATAGAACAGAGAGAGGGTGAGCAACAGCAGAGCAGCAGGTTTTTAGGACACGTGGGCTGATGCCGTCTGGGCCAGTTGCAGAATCTATGTCGAGGTGTGACAGCAATCTCTCCACTTTGTCAGACGAAAAGGACACAAAGTCCAGGGACAGTTGGGTGCGACTGTGTAAGGTGGGTAGAGAAAGCGATGGGTTTCAGACAAGATTTTGATGCAAACACCGGGTTTAGGCATTCAGCCTTTTCACGTGTGGTATCAGCAGTGCGGCCATTTGAGGTAAGGGAGAGGATGGAGGGGGAACATCCACCACAAACAGATTTGATTAGATGCCACCAGGATTTGGAGGAGGGAGAGAGGTTTGAGAGTTCAGACTTTTGCTTGGAAAGATGGTGTTTTCTGGCTCTCCTGAGGGTAGATACACACTTGTAACGAGCTTTATGGATGGAGCTGAGATTACCCTCAGTTCGGTTTGCTTTCCACGAGGCAAAGGCAAGTTGTTTCAGGACAACAGCCTGGCCACAAGCTTCAATGAACCATGGGCGGGAGGAAGGGTCGGACAACTGAAGACGAGAGGGGATAAATCTGTACATGAGGGAGAGCAAGTTTCTTTGAAAGAATTCCCAGGATGAGTTGATGTCGGAGAAAGTAGCGATGGGAGACCAGTGTAGAAATTTGATGGCTGCTCGGAGACCCTGCCAGTTGGCTTGAGTGAAAAGCCAGACTGGACGGCACTGAGGTGGTTCTCTGATAACATCCAGAGAGAAGTGTCATTAAACCAGTTTCATTCCTCCAGGGGTTATCAATTAAACTGAATCAGTTGATGTGGGAAAGTGTCAAGAACTCGCTCACACAGCATAAGGAATACACGAATATTTATTGCAGGACAGGACAATGAAAATGGAAGAACCTGGACAGTAAATAAAAAAAAATACATTTATTACTCATAAAAAAATGAAAATCTAGTATTCCAGTTATCTCCACCCACCGAAGGTGTGTATGAAACACTGGGATTTTTTTAACGTGATCCTTCACTATTGATAGATCAGGCTAAAAAACGAAATGCAGCATGATATCTCAAAAAGTTGTGGATGGATTCGGACAAAATTTGGTGGACACATTGGATGTGTGACGAGGAAGAATTGATTCAATTTTGGTGAAGATCCGAATATGAATCGGCATACAAGAATTATATAATTTTTTAATTGATTGTTCACCATTGAGAGATTGGGATAAATTGATATATATATGTCACAATGTCTGAAAAAGTTGTGGACAGATTCGGACGAAACTTGGACACATTGGGTGACAAGGACGAATTGATTCAATTTTGGTGAAGATCCGAATCCGAATCCGAATACAAGATTTATTTAATTTTTTCAGAATTTCTTCACCATTGATTGGGCCAAAAATGATATCTCGCCTGATATTTCAAAAATGTATTGGGCCCGATATGTTATCGTGGATTAGACATTACGTAGCGCAGGTATGCGCTCTACCGAGTGCCCTTCTACGTCGTTTTTAATGTTTTAATCTCGCATCAAGAACCTGACTGATATCATCATGTTGCATCAGTGGGGAAAAAATTATCAAAATGTCGAGCAATTTGGAGGTGAAAAGCAGAAATCTGCCAAATGGTATCAGTCTAAGATATCGATTATACAATTTGTTGACAAACTTACTGGTCCGGTTGTCCTGACAAGACGGTGCAGCGTACTCACCTTTAAGTTGTCTCGACCTGGGTCCAATTCCTGACCAGATTATAAACTGTCGGATTGATGCTTCACAAGCAGAATCAATTTCATCGCAAAGAAAGCCGGCCCTCAGATATACCATAAGGTGGGAACACATCTGCTGAGTTGGTGGACGTTGAGGTCCCATGGTCTTTTGACGAAGATGAGATAAGTCATCACCAACACTTTTGCCAAATTTTTGCCATAATCTTGGGGCACTGCATCATCAGTTTCATTACTCTTCCAGAAAAGATTCTCCCTGCGGGGCCAAACTCATAATTTATTCCCATCCGATGATGCATACTAGATCAGGGACAGGTGGCAGAGGTGGTGGTGGTCATGTCAATTTTGTTGTCCTTTGCGGTTCTGAGATCTAACAACAGGCTGCTTTGTGTTCGAATTCAAAAATTCAAAGCAAAGGTGTCATTACCTGCTTCTCTTTGTTGGTTTCTTGGCTAATAACTCCGTAGCTGCGAGTTATCCTGCATTCTTCACCTTGTTTGAAACCATCTTGAGTTGGTTCCATTTTATACCTGCAGACAGCAATGGTTCCATCACAATGTGATTTTTCAGTGTGTAAATTATTCTTTAAAGACAAAGTGAAGATCGAAACGTACATTTCCCCATATATCCCAAACACCAACTACATAGGGCAGGCTGGAACTTACTTAAATAAGTTTAGGTTCATTCAAAGTACACCGTCACCGCTGTAACGCTGTAACATTCATCCAAATCTGTAACTTTTTGAAAAGTAGGCAATTAATCGAAAAATGAATAAAAATTAATCGATTAATTGATTAATCGATAAATCAAAAATACCGTTTAAATCGCCAAATCACATGTTCATTGTGGGCTCCAAATATCAGTTTCCGAGCCCAAAAGGTCCCTATACTAAGATATTGCCCGGATGAGAACGAAAATAAATAATTAATAAATCGATGGTGTTGCCTGGTGTTGGCTTCATGGTTCGGGTGGCAGCCGCTGGCTTGGGGTCTTAGGGTCCTGAGTTTCAGCCACATTTGCTGCTGAATTAACGCCAGGTGGGGTTGACTCAGCCTGTCATCCTTCCGAGGTCGGTGAAATGAGCCCCAGTGTATTGTTAATAGTGTGCTGACCTTTCCCAGGTTGTGATTTTTTAACCCCCTTCTCCCTCTCTTATTTTCGTTCGTCAGTTGGTTTGTTCTTTTTTACGTTTTCCCCACTTTCCCCTCGTCCTCTTGTTGTCATGTTTGACCTTGTTCTCCCCACGCGTCCTTCTCACCCTCACTGTTGTTGGTGTTTCCCCCCATTCCATTGTGCTCCAGCTCTTCCATGAGCCTCGACCATGTATACGACATGTAATGCCTGATCCACGAGAACATATCGGGGGCCCAATACATGTTTGAGATATCAGGCTCGACAGTTCGAACGACGCCATGTTTGATCCGATCTCTCAATGGTGAAGAATCAGTTAAAAATTAAATAATTCTCGTCTCCAGATCCGGAGATCGGATCTTCACCAAAATCGAATCAGTTCGTCCTTGTCGCACACACAACCTGTCCTCCAAGTTTCGTCCGAATCCGTCAACAACTTTTTTGAGATATCGTGCACAACATAACCTCCTTCATCGTCTGTGATGGAGGTAACAACAACGTGAGTGTTCTGGAATCTTCGGTCGATCACGCACGTTTCAAACGGTGCAGAGCTCGAAATCCGTCGAGCAGCCAAGTTCGAATGACGTCACACCAGATCTCTCCAACCGGAGAGCTCGAGCGCGACAACACGTCGAGGCTCCTCCCCTTCCGGGAATCTTCCTCTCACCATTAAACGGAAAAACGTTTTGAATATTTGCTTCCGACATTCTTATTGGTCAAAGCGACGTCACGTGCTCACACGGATTCATTATTTTTTAACTTCGAAATGCGATTGAAGGGGATCGAGGTGGATCTTCCGTCGTGTGGGTATTTTGTTAAATAATCGTCGCACTTTTTAAAATTTTAATGGACACAATTATTCCTGCGTTCTTGTGGGGGTTGGGCCGAGGAAGCTTTGCGCAAGTCTTTCACGAACCGGCTGGCCAGGCATGACGTTCAACCAAGGTTTGGAGAGGAATTTGGAAAAAAACAATTTGTATATCTTGTCGAGGTTCGAATGAGAGTAAACACACAACACACAGCGAGGGGGCATGAGACAAGAGGGGCGTGAGTGGGAAGGACAAAGCAGTGGGAAAACAGAGACATTAGGAGATCTGTGGAAGGGAGAGGGATGGGGAACATGGGGAATACAAGATGGACATCACAGGGACTTTCAGGAAGGAAAGCAGAGAATTTGAAGGTGGATTAACGGGGGTAGAAAAGATCGAGGATTTGGATGGGGGATGATAAGAGGTGGTGGTGAACGGCTGTTTTGAAGGCCTGGAGGGAAGAATGGGATTGAATAGAGAGAGGGAGTTTATTCCAAAGGTGGGGAAAAAGAGGAATGAAAGAGTGAAGGTGAGCAGTGATTCGTGATTTTGGTAGTTTTACTAGAAAGGGGTTGTTGGTGGACCTTGAGCGACCTGTGGAAATATCGTGGGGACAAATCGCAGACATAGCAGGGGGGACAAGACCGGAGAGGAGACGGCAGTAGACAGAAAGACCACCGAGCTGCCTGCGGTGAGAGAGTGAGAGACCCAAAGACTCAACCTCACCGTGGGAGATAACAATTTTCCGAAATATCTTGGTTTCCACTGCGTGAAGCCAAGAAAGGTGAGGGGCAGGAGCACCAGCCCAGAGGGTAGAGCACGACTCCATCAGGCTGCGGACGAAAGCTTCGTATGTGGTCAGGAGCTCAGGTGGGCCGAGTGAGGACTTTGTACGATGAGATGGAGGATTCCCAGTCGGTGACTGGCTTTGGAGGTGAGGTTGGAAATGTGGATTTCCCAGGAAAGATCATGGCGGATTGTGTGACCCAGAAGCTTGAACGAAAGGACTTCGTCCAGAGGATTGTTGAGAAAGTGGATGGAGGGGGAGGTGAGGGGGGGGGTTCCAAACGGTCCTTTCGGAAAAAACATGGTGAGAGTGTGAGAGACATTTTTGTTGGAGACATAGACAAAGGAGAGACATAGTGAGGGGAGATATTTGTTCATGCTGCTGGTGATAGCTCACCTCCTCTTCACGAAGGACACCGATGAATCTTTAACGTCCACCGACTAATGCCGGCAGACGGAAAGACCGCTTAACGTTCATCCGAGCTGCGGTGCACACTGTTGTGTTAGCATAGTCACGTGATACATCAGCGGATCACAGTCATGTGACCAAGCCGCCGGGGATTGAGATTCCGCCATGTCGGCAGCAATACATGAGTCATGTAAAAGCTGACCCATTAACTGTGTAAACGGAACAACAACACCATTCATAACCTGCTGTGTTCACCTGTCAGAGATCCTAGTGATGCTTGTTATAAATATTGCAGGAAAGGTTTCGATTGTGAGTGAATCTCTGCACAGTCAGCACTTCACAGATGATCCCCTTCGTCAACCTGACCACAGATTATATTATCCAAGTGAGTCATGATGTCACCCACTTCCAAAGTTATTAAAGTATTTGGCAGATCATTGAAAATGACCTCAAGAGGTTAAGAACTCTGCGACATTTTGTTACATGGAACAGATTTGACTCCCCAATCACATCAGACGAGCTCGACGTGATGAAAGATTTTCTGGAGCCTTGAGGATGTCAGGTTGGCACCAGAACAGTTTGTGAAGTTTTCCATTCCATGGAATACCACAAGAGAGCAGCTGTTAACAGGTGTTTTAGAGTGAAACGACCAGGTACACATCATATGGCAGGTTCTGTTGGGTGAGTTGTGAAGTCAATTCCATGATGACCTGCAGTGATCACAAATTGTGAAAGAATAACGTGATGTACAATCCTACCTCCAATACCTATCAAGAGATGCAGACTACAGGACTTGGGAGTGGAGAGGTACAAGTTTTCATTCTTCTTCTTCTTCTTTCATCTTCTCCAATTTTTTTACTTCGGGTCGACACAAAACCGCTTGACCACCCTTCTCCATGTCCTCCTGTCAGTTGACGTTTCTTCTTCCAATTCCATGACTCCTAAATCTCTCGCCACCACAGTTTCCACAGATCTCCTAATGTCTCTGTTCCCCGGTGTTTTGTCCTCCCCTCTCTCACCCCTCTTGTTTCATGTCCCCCTTGCTGTGCGTTGTGTGTTAGCTCCCATACGAGCTTCGATAATGTATGCAAAAAAATCAACAAAAAAGCTCGTTAATTTTGGCACGTTCCAAAATTGAATATAATTCTCCAAACAATAGAAAAAGGAAAAGTTCAATGCTTTGGAAATTTCACATTCTGGAGGGAACTTAGCTTTGCTTAAAGTAAATCGGGATATCGACTTAGTTTCTTTAATTAGTCCATGAGAGTGGATCGTGGAAAATCATGGATTCGCTCCAAGCTCCCAATTTGAAAACGATAGTCCTTAAAAAAACGATGTATACAGAGATTTGTGGTGATGATGAAGAGGCATTCACTAATATGAGTGAGAAAAGTGAAAAAAAATCTTCGTCATGAGGAAGAGGTTGGAGAGAGTGGGAGAGGGGTTGGAGAGAGAAAGAGCGAGGGGGAGGAAGAGGGGTGGGAGACAGTGGAGAAAATAGGAGAGAGAGAGAGATATAGAAATAAAAAGAGAGAGGGTGGGGTGGGAGAGGAAGAGGGGTGGGAGAGAGAGAGAGAGAGAGAGAGAGAGAGAGAGAGAGAGAGAGAGAGAGAGAGAGAGAGAGAGAGAGAGAGAGAGAGAGAGGAAGAGAGGGTGGGAGAGGAAGAGGGGTGGGAGAGG
>NW_028222250.1:35000-52186 GCF_056783735.1 Eptatretus burgeri
TGAAATTATTTTTTTATTTCAACTTCACGACACCAATAGTATACCCCAAAGGAACCTCCATGCCAAATATCAGCATCCTAGTCCAAATATTAAATGAACTAGTGCGGGCCCGTAGGTGCGTGCCTGGAGGTGCGTACCCATACGTGCAGCTTTTTTCCTTCGCTCTCGTAAACAACGACTGGATTGGGGCATTCTTTCAATTTGATCGGCCCAACCGTATCATAAATGGCCATAACTTGGGAAACACCTGGGAAACAGCTGAAACGAAAGAAGAAGAACGAAGAAGAACGATATCAAACCTTGAAAAGGCACATACTCAGGTCCCCAGTGTCAATTGTGACGTCATATCAAACGAAGAAGAAGAATTGTGAGGTCAATCGTGCAAAAAAAAAGGATTTGTCACGTCATTCGTGATGTCATAGCACCGTGTCCTGTCATTGGTTGGCAAATAAATGGCCGTAACTTGGGAACCACTTGTCCGATTAATATCAAACCTTGAAAAGGCACATACTCAGGTCCCCAGCAATATACGTGGCAAGTTTCAATTAGATTGGACCAGTGGTTGTCGAGAAACGGCGGTCGCAGACACACATACAGACACACATACACACAGAGATTGCTGGAATTATAGATAGATGGCAAGCTTCTAAATAACTTGCACCAAAAACTTTTGCGTTGATGTGCAACAAAAAAGTTAAGTTCAAAACAGGTCAAAAATTTGAAACATTTGAAATTATTTTTTAATTTCAACTTCACAACATCAATAATATAACCCAAAGGAACCTCCATGCCAAATATCAGCATCGTAGTCCACATATTAAATGTAATGGCAAGCTTCGAAATAACTTGCACCAAAAACTTCAACATTTTCACGCTGACGCTCACGCTCACGCCGGGGGTATCGCTATAGCTCTCTGTTCTTCGAACAGGCGAGCAAAAAATTGAAAATCATTTCAAAGAGGAAACTTACTGTTTTTAAGGACATCATAAAGGACACATACAACAGGCACGAATAACTCACATAACGTGTTCGCTCGGGTGGTGTAATCGCCACTCTGTCAGGCGGTAAACTTCCAGAATTAATTTATTTATACGACTTTTACAATCTTTATTTTGTTTAAATTGAATTACTTACACACAGTGGTGGCCCAAAATATTGACACCCTTGCACTTTTTTTCAAATAATGTACCATTTCTTCCAGAAAATTGTTGAAATTAAAAAAATATTTTGTTCTCGACAAATGTATTTATTTGGTTCGCAGTGGAGCTAAACAAAAAAAATTACTAATTCTTAACTTATTCCACATAGAAATCCTAAAATGGTCTCGACAACATTATTGACACCTATTAGGAGTTATTAGAAATAATTTGATTTAAAGCGGGTGATTCTCCTTTCCTTTGGAATTGAACTCACCTGTGGTGAGCTGCAGGTGCCTGCGAAATTAAAAAAAATCACTCATTCAACCAGTTTTAAGAGAGAAATGAAGTCATTCTACTGTTTTGTGTCTCTGTGTGTACCGCAATGAGCATGGAGAAAAGAAAGAAAAACAGAGAATTGTCTGAGGTCAGACACAAGATTGTAGCCAAGCATGGACAATCTCAGCGTTACTTGTCCATCTTCAGAGACCTTGATGTTCTTGTGTCCACCGCACACAATGTTATCAGGAAGTTTATGGCCCATGGCACTGCAGCCAAGCTCCATGGACGTGGTCACAAGAGAAGACTTGATGGAAGATTTCAGTGAAGGATTGTTCGAATGGTGGAGAAAGCACCTTGATCAACTGTCAAACAGATTCAAGCTGACCATCAGACACGAGGTACGACGGTTTCAACTCGCACAATCCATCGCCAACTAAATGAAAGGGGGTTCTATGGTGGGAGACACAGGAGGACCACACTGATGAGAGAGAGACAAAAGAAAGCCCGACTGGAGTTTGCCAAAACACACCTGAACAAGCCAAAATCATTCTGGGAAAATTTCCTGTGGACAGATGAGACCAAATTCGAGCTTTTGGTGAAGCTCATCATCTCTATTTCCCTCAAATATTTTCACCCTCAAATCAAATAACAGCACCCGTATTTTTCACCCTCAAAGGAAATTAATCGATTGATCTTTTTTATTTTCTGATCGAGATCTCAATACGTTTGTACATTAGCTTTGTACGAAACAAAGTGACGGAGGAATCAACGTGCGAACTCCCACGTCCCCTTAATTTAGTCTAACAGTCTTATTCTCATTTTCAAGAAGTTGAAGAGAGAGGAAAGGACACCAAGAAGTTTTTATTTTTATTTATTATTTTCAGCAGCGTCTCACGTAGCGAACGCTGCTCTAAGAACGCTCGGCGTTGTTGTTGTTCTTCTTCTTGTGAAGACAAAACCTTTATATTCGGACTCAGCTCTTTTATATACACGATCCGGATCTCCTTAAATACGAAACACTTGTACACATCCTCGCATTGACGATGCCTTTTGAAAGCGTCTATCATGAACTTTTAAATATATTCGGACATTTGCTTTAAAGTTTAAAAAAGTTCACGTCACTATTTCAAGATTATTCCATTTAATGTATTGTAAATTCGTAAATACATTATTTATTTCGTAAATGCACTATATTTCGTAACTACGTAAATACACTATGACGGGTCTCGCTATTGGCTTAATCAAGGCACGTGACGAAATATTCGGAAGTTGTTGTTGCTTTTTTTTTTTTTTTTTAGCCGACAAATCCTTTGAGGATAATTTTCGGACGCTGCTCTTGGACACATTTGTCCTTGTTTAATATTGTTGTGGTTGAGGAAATTTGCAAACCACCATTCAGGTCCCGTAGGTGAGATATCTCTGTAAGTACATGTGCAGTTAGCCCCAAACCCGTTGTTTAGAGGGAATAAATGTGATTCATTCGGGCTGCGACCCTTTAAGATAGCCGTTTTTCTGTTCTATCTTTATTTTGAACCAACCACGTCTCAACCGCCATCACACAACAACCACCAACCGCAACGCCGCTTCACAACAACAACAACGCCAACAGCCACGACCTTTACCTTCACAGCAGACCATCCCGCAACCATCGCATCACCGCCATTCCAAGCGTCACCGTGGCCAGGGACCACCACTTTAAACCCTCCACCACCTTCGCCTCTCCTTCTGCGGCCATTCCCGCACCACTTGTGAACGCCCAGCGTCAGGCTGTCCTGGCCTCGTGCGGGACGCGCGCTGAGCCGCGGGTGCAAAAAGCGACCTTTCCGAGGAAAAGTCAGATCAGGAATGATACACGCCCACTTCTGATCCGCCCTATCAGCAAGCGCAGGGCGATTTGGCCCCGCCTCCAGGCGCGTCGGAGTAGAATCGATATATGCAAATTCGAGGATCAGGGGAGGTTCACGCCCACTTTTCCTCCGTCCAATGGGCGAGCGTGGCTCCGCCCCCGAGCTTAGCCTGATCCAGAAATTTGCATATGGGTTCTCCTGCCGTACTAGAAAGCGCCGAGCGCGGGGCGAATTCAGTCAGTTTTGGGCTCGGGCGAGTTGGAGAGGTGTAGCAGCGGCAGAGTGTGGCAGCAGCAGTCAGACGGGTCTGGAGGAGAGTCAGTCTGTCGGGGTTCGGAGCCTGTCGGGGAGCTGCAGAGAGGGGAAGCCAGGAGCGCGGTCGAGGTCGCAGTGGAGTCGCTCGTCGCGGGACCCAAGCAAGCCAGCTATCCTCTTTCCCCATAGCATCAACAATTCCCCCCTTCCCCTCCCCCCCCGCGCTGAGATAGTGCGGAAAGGGGGCCCCATTCCCACCCCATTCCAAGCAGTACCAACGAAACCCGCGGAGGAGCGCGGAGTCGGGGCACCGCCGCCACATTTGCGGCTCATCACAAGACGGGTAAGCTCCACCCGGTCTCGCGCCCACAGGCCCCGTCTGTCCCCTTGTCGTTGAGGGTGGCCCTTTTTCTTTTGCTTTTGAGTATATGTGTTGTCGGCGCCATCTGTAAAGTAAAACTGTGTAAGTGTTGCCCTGTGCTCGCATAGTCGGTAGTAGATCTGCATTGTTGTTTCTTTTGCAATTGCTTTTGGTGCATAATTGTTGTAATTGTATATGTGTGCTATCCATGTGCCGCGGAATAAATGTGCCTCATGTTGAACTGTTTTTCCCCGTTTCACTTCGTCTTTTCTTCAATTGAATCTCCATCTTACTTCACGTAAAGGGTTGGTAGTGGGCTAAATACGCCCGATAATTAATCGGAACCGTCGAGGTTGACGATAACACCGCTCGGTTATCCCGATAGTACGGAACGGGTCGCTTAAAGTGGCCCGTGTCCGGAGTCAATCTGCGGCGAGGTGCGATCGCCCGGTCTAACCTCCGTGTGGCTACTTAGATAGGTCGAATTTGGCGAACAACCCTATCCCACACGGGGGGCCGATTGGCACGATCGTGGTGAGGCCGAAAGGCCCACCCGTGACTTGTTCCCGGCGTTAGTCCGAGAGGGTCACGACAGAATTGTCCGTCCGGTGGGCGACGTGCCGCGATTCGAGTTACGTGACCGCTCGCACCCCGGCGGGCGCGAATTTGCAACAATATTATAAAGAGGATTTTTTTTCTTCCCAGAAAAAGGAAGAAAAGGGATTCATCCCGGTATGATGCTTCTGTCTTGTGGATTTGTGGCCCTGAAAAAGGGCTGTTTGAGTTTGATGAAGCTTTTCAGCTCAACCCGAGGAAATCCTCGTCAATGCTTTCCTCGTCGAAGACGGCACAGAACTGCTTGTCCGAATCAGGGTAGAGCAAGTCCACGTCGCTTTCACTATCATTTGTCGCCTTCTCCTCCCAAGCTTGCTGCAAGTGAGGGACAGGCAATACCTATTGAGGTCACACCACCAGTTGAACAACCTGTTCCCCTCGATCAGCATGTTAATAGATGGATGCCTTCTCCATCAGTCGAAAAAAACATCTCATCCGATTAAAAGGGCCAGGAGATTTCCAGTGTTAGAAAGGAAGAAAACTCATTGAACAGTATTGAATCTGTCGAAATACCAGGGGTCTGTTAAATGACAAATCGTCTCTCCGAACTCCTATAATTTATGACGTCATCCAACTTAGTTACTTTGAGGAGAGTCAAAATATGGAAAAATTGCCGTGTACCCCCAAAAAATTGGAAGAAAACGTTTTATGGTATTTTTCTTTTCTATTAGGTCTACAGAACAACATATCAAAAGTTGCTAAAAATTGCACAAAAATAAAGGGTCTCGATATGAGGTTAGAAAAAGATGGGAGCCAATGTGAGAACATGTCTGATATCCACTCAAATCTGATGAATTGAACACTTTCCGATCACTTTAATCCTTTGAGGATAATTTTTGGGGGATAATATGACTTTCAGTGAGCTCAATCTGTTGGGGGCCAGAGGAGTAATGATGAATGGGAGTGACCTGAAAGAGGTCTTGGAGACGATTTCCGGTGAAAACGCTGTGGTTCATCACATGATGAATGGAAAAGCTTTGCAGCGCCAATTTTGGGGACACCTCTTTGTTTGTCAGTGTCTGATGCACCAGGATCGCAGCTAAAGTCATTGCAGATGAGCCAGGATTTGAGATCCTCGTGCAAAAATTTGACAGTCAATATATGATGTCAGATGCGAGTTCAATAGACTTGGAAACATCACTCAAAAGTGATTGTATCAAATGGATTTCCCATACACTAGTTTCCAAAAAGTCTGAATTATCTTACAGTTCAAAAACGAGCAAATTATGGCTGAACTATCTGCAAATGTTGGGAGTGGCCTGGGAACTTGTCGAGGCCGATTGCACAGGGTCGTAGCAAATGCAACTCCACGCTATATCTGTCTGCTTACCGATATTTGCTGCTGCTGGACATCCCAACCATCTGCAGTCTGCTTATCTTTACCTGCAGAAGATGCAGGCGTGAGAAACTGAAAACTCTGCAGTATTTTCGAAATTCAGAAACGGATTCCACGTGATTCAACGCACCGACCAACGCTGGGCTGGCCTTGGATCAGACTTGGTGATCAAACAGACCCTGATGCGGTCCATTAAATGTACATGGGGCCTGACAAGAGGAAGTGGAATGACTGAACATCAAAGAGCTGTTTGGACAATGTCGTCTCCGGTATCCTCCAGCAACAGCTACGCCATGCAGGAATTCTGTCGAACCGTATACACAATGAGCGAACAGCACAAAGAGGAATCTGCATCACAAATAGACATGGACACGATGGACTTGGCCAAAATTGCCACAAAGCTTGAACAACATTCTCCATTCTCGGATGAGGTGACCCTTCGTAACATCATCACAGGTATAAATGCTAATGAGGATGTCAATGTGCAAGACCTTTTCATTGTTGGCAGAAACACAGTGAATAAAATGGAAGGACAATCTGTCTTCTCATATTCGCACAAATGAAACACTGCAGTGAGGACACTAACATCAGCCCAGGCCAAAAAAGATCACCAAGGATTGAGCCATTGATCCAGCACTGTTATTTCAGAGGTTCCTTGTGGTATCTCAGCAGGAAAATCTGTGCCAAAATGAGGGAATGAAATGTGAACTTTCCCAATATCCTCCATCCTTGTTTGAAGCAAAGAATCGTGTGCAGAATCCAGAAAAAACACAACTTCTGGACGCCATACAATGGCATGTTACTTCATCAGAAGATGCAGTTATTCAGTCCATTCCAGAGACTGGTCGCTATGTTCGAGATGGTGGTTCACTTCTACATCGACTGAAATGGACCGAAGGCAGCACCTCCAGCTCAATTCCGATGCCGACGCGTCTTTCACATCAGACCTGTCTGGCAATACCACCGTTGTCTTTGATGGATATGATGGAGGACCAAGTACAAAGGACAATACGAATCAGCGACAAAGTCGAGCTCTGGTTTCGAAAAAGGTCAACATATCGGATACAACAACATTCGTTGGGAGAAAGGAAGATTTCCTCTCAAATGTTATAAACAAACAGGCCCTCATCCATTTGATCTCTGAACACTTGCGGCAGAAAAGCTGTCATATCATCCAAGCTGAAGGAGATGCAGACTTGGACATCGTGAAAGCATCCGTCACAATGACATCCTCCAATGCAACAACCCTGATCGGAGAAGACACCGATCTGCTGGTATTGCTGCTGTATCATGCAACTTCTAAGGACTGCAAGTACCTGTACTTCAGGTCAGACAAGGGGAAACCAAATGTTTATAAAATCGAAGTTCTGAAACGGTTACTTGGTGATGATGTCTGCTCTGATCTACTGTTTGCTCATACTTTCTCTGGATGTGACACTACTTTGAGAATCTCTTGGATGGGGAAGAAATCTGTTTTCCAAAAAGTCATCAAGGGTGAATCTGTCTTGCGTGCCTGTTCACAGGTCTTTTGCACACCAATGGCAGATCAATTTACTGTAGAAACCACTGGTTGCAAGGCAATTGTGTCCTTGTTTAACGGAACCCAATCTGACTCTTTGGCATCATTACGCTACAAGTTCCTTTGCATGAAAGTGGCCGCAGAGACCTTCGTGACAACCAAAAGACTGCGTCCAACAACCTCGGTCACAAACCTTCACTCTCGGCAGACGTACCTACAAGTCATGGTTTGGATGGGCAAGGAAGACGGCATGAACCCTACTGAATGGGGCTTGGATGTGCAAGAGGACAAAAATATTCCACTCCTGATGCATAAGAGCCCTGCACCAGACATTCTGCTCAAAATGATCCATTGCAACTGCACTACAGGATGCAGCATACTGAAATGTAGCTGTAATAAACATGGCCTTGAATGGACCAGAGCTTGTGGACCTTGCCAAGAAGGCAACTGTGGTTATGTGGTTACTGAGCCAGTTTCAGATGATGAAAATGAAGACTAAATATTCGGTGGAAGGTACGTTGGAACATACGCTCGACAGATCAAAACTTATTTCTCGAGGGTAGACTGTGTAACACTTTTGGTATTTTGGAGTATTTTAATCAGTTTTTGTTTGGATGTCAATCGTCCATTTAGTTATTTTTACTGACGCCATATTTAGACCCTTTGTGGTAGTCCATTTTTGGTAACTTTTAATATGTTGTTCTGAAGACCAAATAAAACAAAAAGATTCCATAAAACGTTTTCTTGCAATTTTTTGGGGGTCATATGACATATTGATCCTACTATTTTATCCCGGCTAAATGATAAACTTCCCAGTCATTAAATCTGGTATATATGATGTGATTTCTTTCCAGGGAAGTCTTTCATCGACCGCATTCCAGATGAGATGGAAGGAAAACATAATTTAGTCATTGTGATTTTCATGATTTGTTTTTCGAGACAAATAAGTCCTGAGACCTCTGAGTGTGAGACCTGAGAATGCTAATTATTATGAGACCTCGATATTAATTTACTTCTTTCCATCCATAAAGTGCTGCTTCATCAGGATTAAGATTACCACACCTGTTTGGTTAAGTTTTTAAAAGGGGACAGTGGGTGTCTTGGGCTGGCAGAATGGCCCACAGGTTGGTACACTCACTTTTAAGCTGTCCAGCCTCGCTTTGAATCCAAACCCAGCTTTAAACTGTCATCCCAGTGTTTCACAGGCAGGGTGATTCATAAATGTGTGTTCCGTCGCTTGGTTGGACGTAAACATACACGTCCCATCTCCTGGGATTAGTTGGTGGACGTTAAAGATCCCACGGTGTCCTTTTTGAAGAGTAGGTGAGCTATCGCTGGCACCATGAACAAATTACAAATTCCTGATAGAATCAGCAGAGGGTATTGCATCAGTTTCACAGCTGTACCCCCAGCCAATGATGCTACACAGACAGTAGAAGAAGCAGCTGTGTCTTGAGCTTGCTTTACCATAGCTTGTGTTTTTCCCCAAGTTGATGACGTGTTATGATGGGGGTTTTGGGTGCTCCACGAATGTGCGTCGAGGAGCTTGGTGTGATGAGAATAAACCACCTGATCCACACACTTGTGGGGGTAATTCATGAGTCTATGGATACGATAACCCTGGAAGTTTGACATTGAGAGTGTTCTCGAGATTTTTCCACTCTCATCAACAGTGTGGGTATTCCATATTCTAGTCCTCACTGAGTAACTCCAAGATTTTGAGAGATCAAGAGGTGAGGGACAGATTATAAACTCTAAATTTCATTGGCCATGACGATTACCATGGATATCCTGGGGGTCAATATGAACGGTAAGATTAAAAACAATGATTTGGGAGGTGAAAGGTTCAACAAAGGTCATTAAAAACCACTTGGGTTATTCGAAGGACAGCATCCAGGAATTATACTTTTCTTATCGAACAAGTGTGTTTTCATCACTTTACATTGAGACCAATTTACCTGAATTTGTGTCAGAGTTTAAACACCTGTGTTAAATAATTTAAAACAACATCAATCCCTGGAGAGTGAGATTAAAATTCAGTTTATACCCTCAACTATCAATCTGAAATTGTAAAATCTAGTTATCACCTTTACTCATACTGTTTATCGAAACACATTTCAACACCCAAATTACTCCCAACCCCTAGTTTGTTGTTGTTGTTGTTGGTTGTTGTTGCTTTAACTTAAAATTGTATTGCAGTATAAACATAAAACTGTTATTTCCGACCTTCATGCCTTCTTTTCCATCTGAACCTGGCAGTCCCAGCTCACCCGGTGGGCCAGGAGAGCCAGGGTGACCCCGCTCTCCCATGGGTCCAGTCTGGCCTGTTGAACACGTCCCATCGTCTCCCAACACGTCCCATCCCAAAAAGCAATGAGAAAAAACAAAACTTACAAAAAATACAATTACAACTCTAAAACTGTCATTTAATTAACATAATGATAACACTGATCACAAATAACACCTGTGATCAAGTCCAATTATATTGTCACATCAACACTTCACTCCAACAATTATACACATGCGTACACAATGACCCACACACACACAGTTGTAAATTTACACACATTTAATGTGCACACATACATCGAAACAACTGTGTAAACACACACACACACACACACACACACACACACACACACACACACACACACACACACACACACACACACACACACACACACACACACACACACCAAGGATTCGATTCCTGCCACTCATTAATTCTTCCACTTTTGTGGATAAAAGGACAATGATACATGTGAAGAGTGAAAGGAAGCAGACTTCCCATGTCCTCAGAAGGATGTTGTGAGTGCTGCATCCAACATCTCGAAGATTTACCAATTGTGAAATCAGACAGAACACACTCATATATCATCGTCTATCAATGCGAAATAAATCATTCCATCACTGTCTGTGGCATGAAGGCTTCCAGGAAAATATATTATTGATGAACTTGCTCTTGTCTTTACCTGAGGTCCAATGACTCCTGGAGGACCAGGTGGCCCAGTTTTTCCTTGAAATTCCTGAAGGAAAGAAAAGAGAAAACAATTGTACACCTTATGGTTCCATTGGTGTTGGTTGGTTCCATTAAACCAAGAAGAGAACGGGAAGCAAGTTGGTTCCATTAAAAGTTCCACTCATTTTAAAACACACTGAAGCTTCGTTACGTATGTGAATGCGATGCAAATTCCAGTCTGAACCTGAGATCTCTGCACAAATGAATAAACAAATAAAAAATTTAAGCAACAAAACCAACCCAAACTGCCTTCCAAGAACTGCTCCCTCCAAAGAACTCCCAACTCTGAATTATGAACCCTCCGAACTCGACAACTCTTCAAACACTCACACTCTGAGGCTCTGAGTGGGGTGGGGCTGACGCGCTGATCGTCCTGATTGGACAGGGACCTCCATGGATCCGCCCTTTCTGGGCGGGGTTATGGTGGAGCAGGGAAAACCCCGCCCCCTCTCCGCCTGTCTGTTCCCCTCTTGCTGGAGAAACGACGATGTGTTGGAATTCAGACCAATTCGAGGAAGTCGAACCAAGCACGTGAGGACCTTTCCTCGTATACTACGGCCGCGAGACGAGGGCGCAAGCGCTGAAAGACACTGTGGCCGCAAGTGGAGGAGATCTGGAGATTTAAATAACCTCACTATAAAACAAGTCTGAAGACGACGATGGTTCACGATCGGTATTTGACGATGCAGATTGTTTCAGAAGTCAAGGATGAGATAAAGTGATAATTTTTGACCAAGTTATAATTAATTATAGTGGCCTTCCATCAACTGCTGGAAAGTGTCGAAAACCCGGTTTCGTTCAACAACTTTCAAAATTTGACCTTTGCAAAACCTTTAAAGGTCACAAAACAATGTTGTGGAAAGGAAACAGGATACGTGCTATAGCTTATTGGAGTTGGTTCGTCAAAGAAGGTCGAAAACCCAGTTCGATTCCAAAAACTTTGAAAATTTAACCTTTGTGACCTTTGAAGGTCAAAGGTCAAGGATTATTTGGTGCAAAACTTCCTCTGGAACATTCCAGGAACAATATAACGTCATATAGGCTATATGGGATTTTGCACTCCTCAGATTATCCATACTTTGATGAAATCAGCGTAAAAACGAGAGGGGGAGCACTCGGGAGAGTGCAAAACCTCTGCCGCCAATACTGCTGGGTCACTCAAGTGAACCTTATTTCTTATTCATGAAATATGATGTCAACAGTGCTGACAGAGTTATAGTTCTTTTCTCCAACATTTTTTTTTTGGGGGGGGGGGTTGGAAATCACTTAAAACATGTAGAAATGCAAAAAAAAAGAAATCGAAATTTTGTTGAAAAAAAGTTGCAAAATTTTTTTTTTCTCAAACAATTATTTGGGGGGGGGGTTGGAAATCACTTAAAACATGTATAAATGCAAAAAAAAAAGTTTTTTTTCTCCAACAATTTTTTTTGGGGAGAGTTGGAAATCACTTAAAACATGTAGAAATGCAAAAAAAAAATTTCCCTTTTTTTTGGGGGGGGGTTGGAAATCACTTAAAACATGTAAAAATGCCAAAAAAAAAATTTTTTTTTAACAATTAATTTAACAATTCTTGGGGGAGTTGGAAATCACTTAAAATATGTAGAAATGCAAAAAAAAAAATTTCTCTAACAATTTTTGGGGGGGTTGGAAATCACTTAAAACATGGAGAAATGCAAAAAAAAAATTTTTTTTCTCTAAATTTTTTTTGGAGGGGGGTAACAATTTTTGGGGGGGTTGGAAATCACTTAAAACATGTAGAAATGCAAAAAAAAAATTTTTTCCCTTTTTTTTGGGGGGGGATAATTTTTTGGGGGAGTTGGAAATCACTTAAAATATGTAGAAATGCAAAAAAAAAAATTTCTCTAACAATTTTTGGGGGGGTTGGAAATCACTTAAAACATGTAAAAATGCCAAAAAAAAAATTTTCTCCAACAATTTTTGGGCGGGTTGGAAATCACTTAAAACATGGAGAAATGCAAAAAAAAAATTTTTTTCTCTAAATTTTTTTTGGAGGGGGGTAACAATTTTTTGGGGGGATTGGAAATCACTTAAAACATGTAGAAATGCAAAAAAAAATTATTTTTTTTTGGGGGGGTAACTATTTTTTTGGGGGGGGGTTGGAAATCACTTAAAACATGCAGAAATGCAAAAAAAAAAAAAATTCAACAATTTTTTTTGGGGGGGAGGACCAAGTCCAAAATTTAATGGCATGATCCTTGGACCATACCTAATCCCCCCACCAAGTTTCGTCGAAATCCGTCGAGGAGTTTTTCCGTAATACTGTTCACAAACAAACAAACAAACAAACAGAAAGGGGTGAAAACAGCAACCTCCATCCATCTTCGAAGATGGCGGAGGTTAACAAACTTGAAGGAGGCGCCACGGGCAAGGTGTTCGAGATAGAGCAAAATGGTTTCAATAATTTAGGTGGGGAATGACCTCAGGATTATGCATAAAAATATTGTCATCCTCGCTCTCAAAGTTTGGGCGATCGAATGATTTTTACATCAAAATTCGCAGTTTTCTAAGTTTTTGACCTTGTGACCTCGACCTTGGGACGAAAATGAAAAATCGGACAAGGACAAGTTTTCGGTAATTCATTTTGCTATTCAAATACCGAAGAACCCATTGCATTCAGTCAATTCCCTCCTCTCCCCCGCCACACTTTCCCCCTCCCCTCCCCTCTCTCACCCCTATCACTCTCTATCATCCCTATCCCTCACTATCCCACCCCTATTCTTCTCTCTCCAACCTTCTTCCTCCTCTATCCTCCCCCTCCCCCCCTCTTCCCCTCTCACCTCCATCCACTCTCACCTCCCTCCTCGCCTCTATCCTTCCCATCCCTCCTTTCCCTCGTCCCCTCCCTCCTCTCCCTCTACCCCTTCCCCCTCTCCCTCCTATCTTGAATATTCCCATCAGCGAAGTGACAGGTAGTATTTGCTGGTAAACAAGTAAACAAACACGAATTAATCTTTAAACTTTACATTTTCACACTTTCCTCAATTAAAAGAGGTTATGATTAACTATAAATTATTTAATGAGTCAGGTGGTCATGAGAATTCAAGTCCCTGACCCTCAGTGATGGGTAATGTTGTTAAACGTGTCCTTTATGATCCATCCATGAAGACCACACTCTGTACAGAGAGAGCATCAGTGCTGCTACAGCAGTTACCTGGGTTATTGGACACAATCCTGGACAGGTGACCACTCTGACACAGGATACTCAAACGGCTCAATCCTCCCAGCAAGCTGGTATCACTTTGCCAACCTCAGAAGAATGACAAGCTGAGTCAACCCCACCTGGTATTAATTCAACAGCCAAGTGGGATTTGAACTGAGGACCCATGTAAACCAAGCCCACCACCCCAACCATTAAACCAACACCAGGTATACTTTTATATTTTATCGGTACAAACACACCCATCCCGTGACAATGGTTTCATAACAGTTCTTACAGCAGGTCAAAAGGTCGAGGTCACAGCTTGAGGTTAAAATTTCGTGAAAAATGATTTTGGGTCAAACTTTGACCTTGAACTTGTGACTTCCATCCATCGAGCAAAATTAATTAGTTTCCTGGTAAACTCTCACTAACTCTGCTTTACAAACAGCCGACTGGTTTAGTGGTAACTAAGTTCACCCTTAACATCTTTAAATATAATATTGAACATAATTTGGCCTAAAATAAGGTTGTTACAGGACGAGCTATAAACTCCCAACCTGGTGATGCACAGGGAAGGTGTTGCATCAGTGAGCATACCTTCCTCTGAAAGCAAAGGTAAGTATCTTGTCTTCTCATCCAGTGATTCATCGAGGACGTTAAAGATGCCACTGCAGTCCTCAAGAACAGGCCATTGTGTGCCGGTGCAGAGGCCCATAATCACAAGTAAATCTTCATCTGATTTGTTGTGAACGAGATTAAAGAGGAATGAAGTGATGAGGTATAAAATGATGTCATACATGTACAAGAGGGAGGGAGGGTAACATGTCATGCATGGGATTTCCATTCACAATTCAATTCCGGCTCCGCTCCAGATATCGTGACATTCACTAAATCAATGAGTTCCTGTGTTAGTACACAGCACGGATCAGTACGGGAAACACAAGTTCTCGGTACGGAGTGAACGTCACGTACCGGGTCTCGGGTGAACCGACCATGGACCCGCGGTCTTCCGGAGAACCTCCCGGGGATCCCGAGGTGTTCGCTCTGAGATCTCGGGTCATGGTGGACCGCACGTCGTGTCGGGTGAAGGACGGTACGCTGTGGTAACCGAGTGAAGAGCGCGAGCTGTTTGGGGAAAAAGCGAACAGGGAGATCGCGGTGTCTGATTGGTTCCCGCCACATCACGTGTCCATGATTTAAAATAAATACAAAGATTGAACGTTTCGTTTTAACGGATTGTTTGTGTTTCAGATTGTGTTGTGAAAGTGGAAAATCGAGTCCGAGTTCGTCGATGATAATTCCCTCGATACGAATCAACGTTCTTTATTTTCTGTTTTTGTCTTTATCGACAATCTTCCCTCCCTAACGGAGTTATATGTGGGTATGTGGGTATGTAGGTGGGTATGCATCACCTACTCCTCCGGGAGGATTTGACCGAGGAAGCTGAAACTTTCAGGGATTAATGAGGGAACCCCGACATTGTGTCTGTGCAAGTTCCGATTGATTCCATCAACTTTTGAGGAAAAAGTTAATTCAGGACCCTTCGGGACCCCCATTCATGATGATAGGAGGAAAACCACGGGGTAACCTTCCCGGGTCAAATTACGGTCACGTGTGTCCGAGTGGTGCTCAGGTTTCGTACACCAGACGACGGTCTCCTTGGGTTAACCTGAGGCTGTCACTTCGGGTGGGTGCCTGGAATGTCCTTTCCATAAGAGAGGATGATCACCTGTCTCTGTTATGGCGGACGAGCCCGAAATGGCGGACGAGCCCGAAATGGCGGACGAGCCCGAAATGGCGGACGAGCCCAAAATGGCAGGCGAGCCCGAAATGGCAGGCGAGCTCGAAATGGCGGACGAGCTCGAAATGGCGGACGAGCTCAAAATGGCGGACGAGCTCAAAATGGCGGACAATCACGAAATGGTGGACGAGCTCGAAATGGCGGGCAAGCCCAAAATGGCGGACGAGCTCGAAATGAAATGACGGATGAGCTCGAAATGGCGGGCGAGCACGAAAAGCTAAACAGCTTGGAGGGAAGTGTGCATACTTCTCGAGTATCCTCCCAACCTTTGCTTCGAATTAAAGATGCACATAGAAATTTGACTGACTTCTAACTGATTAATAATCGCCCTTCTCTCCAGATCAAACTGAATACTTTGACCATGTAATCATGGAGAATCACAGCTTGACTTCTTCGTCGAGCAGGTGATTAGCCTTCCAGTGGAAATCTTTTGGTTTTTGGGTCACTTAGTGTGAGCAGAAACTTATTTTGGAGGAAAGGCAGTTCATATTGTACAAGACATACTGAGTTTATATTGTAACATTAGGAAATCAAGACAGGAGGAAAAAGCCTTTTGGTCCATGATGCATGTGCCACACCATCATGAGAGCAATCTCACTGAACATCAGACACGTGGAGAATGGTTGAATTTGAAATATTTCGATGCTCCATGGGATCAACCACAATCTCTTAGAAGGCTGAATGGTTCTGTTTTCTTCCGAGTAGCCCTCTCCACTCACCAGAAGGTTATTTTTTTCTGTACGACAATCCGACCCCCACCCCGCCCTCATCCCCCCCCCCCCAACCTAATCTCAACCCCAACACACACTCCTCGTCCTCATACATTTCTCTTGAAGATGAGCACTTTCTCAAACTCCCAAATCTCAAAATAAACTACATCCTGTCTAATTGGACAGATGATATCTGCGATTTGGCCTCCAAAGCCCACTGCTGCCTTGTGATTCTGAGAAAGGGGAGGTCCTTTGTCAAGTATCATGGTATGAAAGGCTTTCAATGATCTGTCATGAAAAAAGCTCCAAACTACACACAACTGCTGTCGCTTCCAACATTCCCCTCATTTAAACCATTAAAACCTTCTCTCTATACCAGAGGGATTGGTGGTCTTGAAATATTTCTCCAGCTCTGTTGTGCTCCTATTACCTCCGCCACCGAAGGTGAATGGAGGTTATGTTTTCACCACTGTCTGTGTTTTTGTCAGTTTGTCTGTCTGTGAACAGGATATCTCAAAGGTTGTGGACAGATTTGGAGAAAATTTGGTGGAGAGGTTGGATGTGTGACAAGGATGAAATGATTCGATATTGGTGAAGATCGGGATCTCGACACTTGAATGTTTATTCGTGATTCTTTCCCATTGAGAGATCGGGCCAAAATCGATATACAGCAGGATATCTCAAAAGGTTATGGATGAATGAAGCCGGAACTTGGTGGACAGGTTGCGTGTGTGATAAAGACTAATCAATTCAATTTTGGTGTAGATCCGGATCCGGATCCGGAGTGTGGGCACGAGACCCCGAGTGTGGACACGAGACCCCGAGTGTGGACACGAGACCCGAGTGTGGGCAAGAGACCCCGAGTGTGGGCACGAGACCTCGAGAGTGGGCACGAGACCCCAGGTGTTTACACGAGACCCCGAGTGTGGGCATGAGACCCCGAGTGTGGACACGAGACCCCGAGTGTGGACACGAGACCCTAAGTGTGGGCACGGGACCTCGAGTGTGCACATGAGACCCCGAGTGTGGGCACGAGACCCCAGTCAGGGAATTTCTCGTTACCTGTGCCACCGAACGTGGACGTCCGTTCGGTATTCACCTGTTTGTTTGTCTTTTTGTCTGTGAGCAGGATATCTTAAAACGG